>NC_053026.1:572233911-572295592 GCF_003073215.2 Triticum urartu | reverse complement strand
CCTACGGTATCCGGGAGTTACACGATCTCATGGTCTAAGGAAAAGATACTTTGACATTGGAAAACTCTAGCAAACGAACTATACGATCTTGTGCTATGTTCAGGTTTGGGTCTTGTCCATCACATCATTCTCCTAATGATGTGATCTCGTTATCAATGACATCCAATTTCCATAGTCAGGAAACCATGACTATCTGTTGATCAACGAGCTAGTCAACTAGAGGCTCACTAGGGACATGTTGGTGTCTGTTATTCACACATGTATTACGATTTCCGGATAATACAATTATAGCATGAATAAAGATAATTATCATGAACAAGGAAATATAATAATAAAGCTTTTATTATTGCCTCTAGGGCATATTTCCAACAGTCTCCCACTTGCACTAGAGTCAATAATCTAGTTACATTGTGATGAATCGAACACCCATGGAATTCTGGTGTTGATCATGTTTTGCTCTAGGGAGAGGTTTAGTCAACGGATCCGCTACATTCAGGTCCGTATGTACTTTACAAATCTCTATGTCTCCATCTTGAACATTTTCACGAATGGAGTTGAAGCGACGCTTGATGTGCCTTGTCTTCTTGTGAAACCTGGGCTCCTTGGCAAGAGCAATAGCTCCAATGTTGTCACAGAAGAGCTTGATCGGCCCCGACGCATTGGGTATGACTCCTAGGTCGGTGATGAACTCCTTCACCCATATTGCTTCATGTGCTGCCTCCGAGGCTGCCATATACTCCGCTTCACATGTAGATCCCGCCACGACGCTTTGCTTGCAACTGCACCAGCTTACTGCCCCACCATTCAAAATATACACGTACCCGGTTTGTGACTTAGAGTCATCCAGATCTGTGTCGAAGCTAGCGTCGACGTAACCCTTTACGACGAGCTCTTCGTCACCTCCATAAACGAGAAACATTTCCTTAGTCCTTTTCAGGTACTTCAGGATATTCTTGACCGCTGTCCAGTGTTCCTTGCCGGGATTACTTTGGTACCTTCCTACCAAACTTACGGCAAGGTTTACATCAGGTCTGGTACACAGCATGGCATACATAATAGAACCTATGGCTGAGGCATAGGGGATGACACTCATCTCTTCTATTTCTTCTGCCGTGGTCGGACATTGAGCTGAGCTCAATTTCATACCTTGTAACACAGGCAAGAACCCCTTCTTAGATTGATCCATATTGAACTTCTTCAATATCTTATCAAGGTATGTGCTTTGTGAAAGACCTATGAGGCATCTCGATCTATCTCTATAGATTTTGATGCCTAATATATAAGCAGCTTCTCCAAGGTCCTTCATTGAAAAACTTTTATTCAAGTAGGCCTTGATGCTGTCCAAGAGTTCTATATCATTTCCCATCAAAAGTATGTCATCCACATATAATATGAGAAATGCTACAGAGCTCCCACTCACTTTCTTGTAAACGCAGGCTTCTCCATAAGTCTGCGTGAACCCAAACGCTTTGATCATCTCATCAAAGCGAATGTTCCAACTCCGAGATACTTGCACCAGCCCATAAATCGAGCGTTGGAGCTTGCACACCTTGTCAGCATTCTTAGGATCGACAAAACCTTCCGGCTGCATCATATACAATTCTTCCTTAAGGAAACCATTAAGGAATGCCGTTTTGACGTCCATTTGCCATATTTCATAATCATAGAATGCGGCAATCGCTAACATGATTCGGACGGACTTCAGCTTCGCTACCGGTGAGAAAGTCTCATCGTAGTCAACCCCTTGAACTTGTCGATAACCCTTAGCGACAAGTCGAGCTTTATAGATGGTCACATTACCATCCGCGTCTGTCTTTTTCTTAAAGATCCATTTATTCTCTATGGCTCGCCGTTCAATGGGCAAGTCAGTCAAAGTCCATACTTCGTTTTCATACATGGATCCTATCTCGGATTTCATGGCTTCTAGCCATTTGTCGGAATCCGGGCCCGCCATCGCTTCTTCATAGTTCGAAGGTTCACCGTTGTCTAACAACATGATTTCCAAGACAGGGTTGCCATACCACTCTGGTGCGGAACGTGTCCTTGTGGACCTTCGAATTTCAGTAGGAGCTTGATCAGAAGTATCTTGATCATTATCATTAACTTCCTCTCTAGTCGGTGCAGGCACCTCAGGAACATTTTCTTGAGTTGCGCCATTTACCGGTTCAAGAGGTAATACTTCATCAAGCTCTACTTTCCTCCCACTTACTTCTTTCGAGAGAAACTCTTTCTCTAGAAAGGACCCATTCTTGGAAACAAAGATCTTGCCTTCGGATCTGAGGTAGAAGGTATACCCAATAGTTTCTTTTGGGTATCCTATGAAGACGCATTTTTCTGACTTGGGTTCGAGCTTCTCAGGTTGAAGTTTCTTGACATAAGCATCGCATCCCCAAACTTTTAGAAATGACAGCTTAGGTTTCTTCCCAAACCATAATTCATACGGTGTCGTCTCAACGGATTTCGACGGAGCCCTATTTAAAGTGAATGCGGCAGTCTCTAAAGCATAGCCCCAAAAAGATAGCGGTAAATCGGTAAGAGACATCATAGACCGCACCATATCTAATAGAGTGCGATTACGATGTTCGGACACACCGTTATGCTCAGGTGTTCCAGGCGGCGTGAGTTGCGAAACTATTCCAAATTTTCTTAAGTGTGTGCCAAACTCGTGACTCAAGTATTCTCCACGATCTGATCGTAGAAACTTGATTTTCCTGTCACGTTGATTTTCAACCTCACTCTGAAATTCCTTGAACTTTTCAAAGGTTTCAGACTTGTGTTTCATTAAGTAGATATACCCATACCTACTTAAATCATCAGTGAGGGTGAGAACATAACGATAGCCACCGCGAGCCTCAACACTCATTGGACCGCACACATCAGTATGTATGATTTCCAATAAGTCAGTTGCTCGCTCCATTGTACCTGAGAACGGAGTCTTGGTCATTTTACCCATAAGGCATGGTTCGCACGTGTCAAATGATTCATAATCAAGAGACTCTAAAAGTCCATCTGCATGGAGCTTCTTCATGCGTTTGACACCTATGTGACCAAGGCGGCAGTGCCACAAGTATGTGGGACTATCATTATCAACCTTACTTCTTTTGGTACTCACATTATGAACATGTGTAGCATCACGTTCGAGATTCATAAAGAATAAACCATTCACCATAGGAGCATGACCATAAAACATATCTCTCATAAAAATGGAACAACCATTATTCTCAGATTTAAAAGAGTAGCCATCTCGAATTAAACGAGATCCCGATACAATGTTCATGCTCAAAGCTAGCACTAAATAACAATTATTAAGGTTTAAAACTAATCCCGAAGGGAGATGCAGAGGCAGCGTGCCGACGGCGATCACATTGACCTTGGAACCATTCCCGACGCGCATCGTCACCTCGTCCTTTGCCAGTTTCCGCTTATTCCGCAGCCCCTGCTTTGAGTTACAAATGTGAGCAACCGCACCGGTATCAAATACCCAGGAGCTACTACGGGCACTAGTAAGGTACACATCAATTACATGTATATCACATATACCTTTTGTTTTGCTGGCCTTCTTATCCGCTAAGTACTTAGGGCAGTTCCGTTTCCAGTGACCGCTTCCCTTGCAATAAAAGCACTCAGTCTCGGGCTTGGGTCCATTCTTTAGCTTCTTCCCGGCAGCTTGCTTGCCGGGCGCGGCAACCTCCTTGCCGTCCTTCTTGAAGTTCTTTTTACCCTTGCCTTTCTTGAACTTAGTGGTTTTATTGACCATCAACACTTGATGTTCTTTCTTGACTTCTACCTCCGCTGATTTCAGCATCGAGAACAACTCAGGAATGGTCTTTTGCATCCCCTGCATGTTGAAGTTCATCACAAAGCTCTTGTAGCTTGGTGGAAGCGACTGGAGGATTCTGTCAATGACCGCATCATCCGGGAGATTAACTCCCAGCTGAGACAAGCGGTTATGTAACCCAGACATAGTGAGTATGTGCTCACTGACAGAACTATTTTCCTCCATCTTACAGCTGAAGAACTTATCGGAGACTTCATATCTCTCGATCCGGGCATGAGCTTGAAAAACCATTTTCAGCTCTTCGAACATCTCATATGCTCCATGTCTCTCAAAACGCTTTTGGAGCCCCGGCTCTAAGCTGTAAAGCATGCCGCACTGAACAAGGGAGTAGTCGTCAACACGTGTCTGCCAAGCGTTCATAACGTCTTGGTTCTGTGGGACGGGAGCTTCACCTAGCGGTGCTTGTAGGACATAATCTTTCTTGGCAGCTATGAGGATGATCCTCAGGTTCCGGACCCAGTCCGTATAGTTGCTGCCATCGTCTTTCAGCTTGGTTTTCTCTAGGAACGCGTTGAAGTTGAGGACTACGTTGGCCATTTGATCTACAAGACACATTGCAAAGATTTTAGACTAAGTTCATGATAATTAAGTTCATCTAATCAAATTATTAATGAACTCCCACTTAGATTAGACATCCCTCTAGTCATCTAAGTATTACATGATCCGAGTTAACTAGACCGTGTCCGATCATCACGTGAGACGGACTAGTCAACGTCGGTGAACATCTTCATGTTGATCATATCTTCTATACGACTCATGCTCGACCTTTCGGTCTTCTGTGTTCCGAGGCCATGTCTGTACATGCTAGGCTCGTCAAGTCAACCTAAGTGTTTGCATGTGTAAATCTGTCTTACACCCGTTGTATGTGAACGTCTGAATAAAACACCCGATCATCACGTGGTGTTTTGAAACAGCAAACTGTCGCAACGGTGCACAGTTAGGGGGAACACTTCTTGAAATTATTATAAGGGATCATCTTATTTACTACCGTCGTTCTAAGTAAACAAGATGCGAAACATGATAAACATCACATGCAATCAATTAATAAACGTGACATGATATGGCCAATATCACATAGCTCCTTTGATCTCCATCTTGGGGCTCCATGATCATCTTGTCACCGGCTTGACACCATGATCTCCATCATCATGATCTCTATCATCGTGTCTCCATGAAGTTGCTCGCCAACTATTACTTCTACTACTATGGCTAACGCGTTTAGCAATAAAGTAAAGTAATTTACATGGCGTTCCTCGATGACACGCAGGTCATATAAAAGAATAAAGACAACTCCTATGGCTCCTGCCGGTTGTCATACTCATCGACATGCAAGTCGTGATTCCTATTACAATAGCATGAACATCTCATACATCACATATAGATCATTCATCATTCATCACAACTTTGGCCATATCATATCACGAACCACTTGCTGCAAAAACAAGTTAGACGTCCTCTAATTGTTGTTGCAAGTTTTACGTGGCTGAATTAGGGTTCTAGCAAGAACGTCTTCTTACCTACGTTAAAGCCACAACGTGATTTGTCAACTTCTATTTACCCTTCATAAGGACCCTGTTCATCGAATCCGCTCCAACTAAAGTGGGAGAGACAGACACCCGCCAGCCACCTTATGCAACTAGTGCATGTTAGTCGGTGGAACCGGTCTCACGTAAGCGTACGTGTAAGGTTGGTCCAGGCCACTTCATCCCACAATACCGCTGAAGCAAGAAAAGACTAGTAACGGCAAGAAAGTTGACAAATCTACGCCCACAACTCATTGTGTTCTACTCGCGCAAGAAGAACTACGCATAGACCTAGCTCATGATGCCACTGTTGGGGAACGTTGCAGAAAACAAAAAATTTCCTACTCGTTTCATCAAGATCATCTAGGAGTTCATCTAGCAACGAGTCATCTAATGCATCTACATACCTTTGTAGATTGCGCACGGAAGCGTTCAAAAGAACGGTGATGATGTAGTCGTACTCGACGTGATCCAAATCACCGATGACCAGCGCCGAACGGACGGCACCTCCGCGTTCAACACACGTACGGGATGGGAGACGTCTCCTCCTTCTTGATCCAGCAAGGGGGGAGGAGAGGTTGATGAAGATCCAGCAGCACGACGGCGTGGTGGTGGATGCAGGGCGTCACAGAAGCAGGGCTTCGCCAAGACTACGAGGGAGAGACGTAACGGGGAGAGAGGGAGGCGCCAGGGGCTGGTGTGTAATCCCTCCTCTACCCCCCACTATATATAGGGGTGCCAGGGGGTTGGTGCGCAGCCTAGGAGATCAGATCTCCTAGGTGCGGCGGCCAGGGGAGGGTTTCCCTCCCCCCCAAGGCACCTCGGGGTGCCTTCCACCACTTGGACTCCTCCTTGGTGGAAACCCTAAGCGCATGGGCCTAGTAGGGCTGGTGCCCTTGGCCCATGTAGGCCAAGGCGCACCCCCTACAGCCCATGTGGCCCCCTGGGACAGGTGGCCCCACCCGGTGGGCCCACGGGACCCCTCCGGTGGTCCCGGTACAATACCGATAACCCCGAAACTTGTCCCGATGCCCGAAACAGCACTTCCTATATATAATTTTTTACCTCCGGACCATTCCGGAACTCCTCGTGACATCCGGGATCTCATCCGGGACTCCGAACAACATTCGGGTTACTGCATATACTTATCTTCACAACCCTAGCGTCACCGAACCTTAAGTGTGTAGACCCTACGGGTTCGGGAGACAAGCAGACATGACCGAGACGACTCTCCAGTCAATAACCAACAGCGGGATCTGGATACCCATGTTGGCTCCCACATGCTCCACGATGATCTCATCGGATGAACCATGATGTCGAGGATTCAATCAACCCCGTACGCAATTCCCTTTGTCTATCGATATGTTACTTGCCCGAGATTCGATCGTCGGTATCCCAATACCTCGTTCAATCTCGTTACCGGCAAGTCACTTTACTCGTACGGAGACATACGGTTCGGGAGAACAGAGCAGGACATGACCTGAGACGACTTCAGTGTACAACAGATTGGATAGGATACGTAGTTGGGGCCCAAATGACTTACGCAGTGATATCATATGGAATGTAACCAGGATTGTGAGGATTGAATCACCTGACTACGCAATTTCGTTGCTCTAGGGATATGGCGTTGGAATGCGGATTAGAGGAGGTCTGTCGGGTAATCCATACGTTTTTCGTTCAAGTCTGCGTAGACGCAGCTTATTTATCGACCGTAAGCAATGTCGTGACAGACCTTGGTATTGAGTCATTGATGAATGGGGTGGCATTCCGGTGAGCTCAGGATAGCTTCTACGTCATACGGGGATAAATCAGTCTTGGCCTTGTCAACCAAGACATTTTCGGAGATATACCTAGTTCTTAGTTTATGCTGGACGTAGCGTAGTGGCGTTTTACGATTGGAAGCCAAAGACTCCTAGGGTCTCGGAGGTAATCGATCTGCATAGGCATAAGGAAAAGATACTTTGACATTGGAAAACTCTAGCAAACGAACTATACGATCTTGTGCTATGTTTAGGTTTGGGTCTTGTCCATCACATCATTCTCCTAATGATGTGATCTCGTTATCAATGACATCCAATGTCCATAGTCAGGAAACCATGACTATCTGTTGATCAACGAGCTAGTCAACTAGAGGCTCACTAGGGACATGTTGGTGTCTGTTATTCACACATGTATTACGATTTCCGGATAATACAATTATAGCATGAATAAAGATAATTATCATGAACAAGGAAATATAATAATAAAGCTTTTATTATTGCCTCTAGGGCATATTTCCAACACTACTTTCCAATAAAGGAGCAGGTACAGTTACCTCGTCAAGTTCTACTTTCCTCCCACTCACTTCTTTCGAGAGAAACTCCTTCTCCAGAAAGTTTCCGAATTTAGCAACAAAAGTCTTGCCTTCGGATCTGTGATAGAAGGTGTATCCAATAGTTTCCTTTGGATATCCTATGAACACACATTTCTCCGATTTGGGTTCGAGCTTATCAGGTTGAAGCTTTTTCACATAAGCATCGCAGCCCCAAACTTTCAGAAATGACAACTTTGGTTTCTTGCCAAACCACAGTTCATAAGGCCTCGTCTCAACGGATTTTGATGGTGTCCTATTTAACGTGAATGCGACCGTCTCTAGAGCGTATCCCCAAAACGATAGCGGTAAATCAGTAAGAGACATCATAGATTGCACCATATCTAGTAAAGTACGATTACGACGTTCGGACACACCATTACGCTGTGGTGTTCCGGGTGGCGTGAGTTGCGAAACTATTCCACAATTTTTCAAATGTACACCAAACTCGTAACTCAAATATTCTCCTCCACGATCAGATCGTAGAAACTTTATTTTCTTGTTACGATGATTTTCAACTTCACTCTGAAATTATTTGAACTTTTCAAATGTTTCAGACTTATGTTTCATTAAGTAGATATACCCATATCTGCTTAAGTCATCTGTGAAGGTGAGAAAATAACGATATCCGCCACGAGCCTCAATATTCATCGGACCACATACATTCGTATGTATGATTTCCAACAAATCTGTTGCTCTCTCCATAGTACCGGAGAACGGTGTTTTAGTCATCTTGCCCATGAGGCACGGTTCGCAAGTACCAAGTGATTCATAATCAAGTGGTTCCAAAAGTCCATCAGTATGGAGTTTCTTCATGCGCTTTACACCGATATGACCTAAACGGCAGTGCCACAAATAAGTTGCACTATCATTATCAACTGTGCATCTTTAGGCTTCTACATTATGAATATGTGTATCACTACTATCGAGATTCAATAAGAATAGACCACTCTTCAAGGGTGCATGACCATAAAAGATATTACTCATATAAATAGAACAACCATTATTCTCTGATTTAAATGAATAACCGTTTCACATTAAACAAGATCCAGATATAATGTTCATGCTCAACGCTGGCACCAAATAACAATTATTTAGGTCTAATACTAATCCCGAAGGTAGATGTAGAGGTAGCGTGCCGACCGCGATCACATCGACTTTGGAACCGTTTCCCACGCGCATCGTCACCTCGTCCTTAGCCAATCTTCGCTTAATCCGTAGTCCCTGTTTCAAGTTGCAAATATTAGCAACAGAACCAGTATCAAATACCCAGGTGCTACTGTGAGCTCTAGTAAGGTACACATCAATAACATGTATATCACATATACCTTTGTTCACCTTGCCATCCTTCTTATCCGCCAAATACTTGGGGCAGTTCCGCTTCTAGTGACCAGTCTGCTTGCAGTAGAAGCACTCAGTTTCAGGCTTAGGTCTAGACTTGGGTTTCTTCTCTTGAGCAGCAACTTGCTTGCCATTCTTCTTGAAGTTCCCCTTCTTCTGCCCTTTGCCCTTTTTCTTGAAACTAGTGGTCTTGTTGACCATCAACACTTGATGCTCCTTCTTGATTTCTACCTCCACAGCTTTCAGCATTGCGAAGAGCTCGGGAATAGTCTTGTTCATCCCTTGCATATTATAGTTCATCATGAAACTCTTGTAGCTTGGTGGCAGTGATTGGAGAATTCTGTCAATGACGCAATCATCTGGAAGATTAACTCCCATCTGAATCAAGTGATTATTATACCCAGACATTTTGAGTATATGCTCACTGACAGAACTGTTCTCCTCCATCTTGCAGCTATAGAACTTATTGGAGACTTCATATCTCTCAATCCGGGCATTTGCTTGAAATATTAACTTCAACTCCTGGAACATCTCATATGCTCCATGACGTTCAAAACGTCGTTGAAGTCCCGATTCTAAGCCGTAAAGCATGGCACACTGAACTATCGAGTAGTCATCAGCTTTGCTCTGCCAGACGTTCATAACATCTGGTGTTGCTCCAGCAGCAGGCCTGGCACCCAGCGGTGCTTCCAGGACGTAATTCTTATGAGCAGCAATGAGGATAATCCTCAAGTTACGGACCCAGTCCGTGTAATTGCTACGTCATCTTTCAACTTTGCTTTCTCAAGGAACGCATTAAAATTCAACGGAACAACAGCACGAGCCATCTATCTACAATCAAACATAAACAAGCAAGATACTATCAGGTACTAAGTTCATGATAAGTTTAAGTTCAATTAATCAAATTACTTAAGCACTCCCACTTAGATAGACATCCCTCTAATCCTCTAAGTGATCACGTGATCCAAATCAACTAAACCATGTACGATCATCACATGAGATGGAGTAGTTTCATTGGTGAACATCACTATGTTGATCATATCTACTATATGATTCACGCTCGACCTTCCGGTCTCCGTGTTCCGAGGCCATATCTGTATATGCTTGGCTCGTCAAGTATAACCTGAGTATTCCGCGTGTGCAACTGTTTTGCACCCGTTGTATTTGAACGTAGAGCCTATCACACCCGATCATCACGTGGTGTCTCAGCACGAAGAACTTTCGCAACGGTGCATACTCAGGGAGAACACTTCTTGATAATTAGTGAGAGATCATCTTATAATGCTACCGTCAATCAAAGCAAGATAAGATGCATAAAAGATAAACATCACATGCAATCAATATAAGTGATATGATATGGCCATCATCATCTTGTGCCTGTGATCTCCATCTCTGAAGAACCGTCATGATCACCATCGTCATCGGCGCGACACCTTGATCTCCATCGTAGCATTGTTGTCGTCTCGCCAATCTTATGCTTCCACGACTATCGCTACCGCTTAGTGATAAAGTAAAGCATTACATCGCGATTGCATTGCATACAATAAAGCGACAACCATATGGCTCCTGCCAGTTGCCGATAACTCGGTTACAAAACATGATCATCTCATACAATAAAATTTAGCATCATGTCTTGACCATATCACATCACAACATGCCCTGCAAAAACAAGTTAGACGTCCTCTACTTTGTTGTTGCAAGTTTTACGTGGCTGCTACGGGCTTAAGCAAGAACCAATATCACCTACGCATCAAAACCACAACGATAGTTTGTCAATTTGACTCTGTTTTAACCTTCGCAAGGACCGGGCGTAGCCACACTTGGTTCAATTAAAGTTGGAGAAACAGTCACCCGCAAGCCACCTATGTGCAAAGCACGTCGGGAGAACCGGTCTCGCGTAAGCGTACACGTAATGTCGGTCCGGGCCGCTTCATCCAACAATACCGCCGAATCAAAGTATGACATGCTGGTAGGCAGTATGACTTATATCGCCCACAACTCACTTGTGTTCTACTCGTGCATATAACATAAAACCATAAAACCTAGGCTCGGATGCCACTGTTGGGGAACGCAGTAATTTCAAAAAATTTCCTACGCACACGCAAGATCATGGTGATGCATAGCAACGAGAGGGGAGAGTGTTGTCTATGTACCCTCGTAGACTGCAACGGAAGCGTTGACGCAACATAGAGGAAGTAGTCGTACGTCTTCCCGATCCGACCGATCCAAGCACCGTTACTCCGGCACCTCCGAGTTCTTAGCACACGTACAGCTCGATGACGCTCCCCGGGCTCCGATCCAGCAAAGCTTCGGGGATGAGTTCCGTCAGCACAACGACGTGGTGACGATGATGATGTTCTACCGACGCAGGGCTTCGCCTAAGCACTACAACGATATGATCAAGGTGGAATATGGTGGCAGGGGGCACCGCACACGGCTAAGGAACGATCTCAATGATCAACTTGTGTGTCTAGAGGTGCCCCTGCCTCCGTATATAAAGGAGCCAAGGGGGAGGGGGCCGTCGGCCAGGAGGAGGGCGCAGGAGGAGTCCTCCTCCTAGTAGGAGTAGGACTCCCCCCCCCAATCGGAGGGGGAAAGAGGTGGAGAGGGAGAAGGAAAGGGGGGGGCGCCTCCCCCCTCCCCTAGTCCAATTCGGACCAGGGAGGAGGTGGCGCGCGGCCCACCTCTGGCAGCCCCTCTCTCTCTCCACTAAGGCCCATATGGCCCATTACTTCTCCCGGTAGGGTTCCGGTAACCTCCCGGTACTCCGGTAAAATCCCGATTTCACCCGAACACTTCCGATATCGAAATATAGGCTTCCAATATATCAATCTTTATGTCTCGACCATTTCGAGACTCCTCGTCATGTCCGTGATCACATCCGGGACTCTGAACTAACTTCGGTACATCAAAATGCATAAACTCATAATAACTGTCATCGTAACGTTAAGCGTGCGGACCCTACGGTTCGAGAACAATGTAGACATGACTGAGACACATCTCCGGTCAATAACCAATAGCGGGACCTGGATGCCCATATTGGCTCCTACATATTCTACGAAGATCTTTTATCGGTCAGACCGCATAACAACATACGTTGTTCCCTTTGTCATCGGTATGTTACTTGCCCGAGATTCGATCGTCGGTACCCAATACCTAGTTCAATCTCGTTACTGGCAAGTCTCTTTACTCGTTCCGTAATACATCATCTCACAACTAACATATTAGTTGCGGTGCTTGCAAGGCTTATGTGATGTGCATTACCGAGAGGGCCCAGAGATACCTCTCCGACAATCGGAGTGACAAATCCTAATCTCGAAATATGCCAACCGAACATCTACCTTTGGAGACACCTGTAGTACTCCTTTATAATCACCCAGTTACGTTGTGACGTTTGGTAGCACCCAAAGTGTTCCTCCGGCAAACGGGAGTTGCATAATCTCATAGTCATAGGAACATGTATAAGTCATGAAGAAAGCAATAGCAACATACTAAACGATCGGGGTGCTAAGCTAATGGAATGGGTCATGTCAATCAGATCATTCACTAATGATGTGATCCCGTTAATCAAATAACAACTCTTTGTTCATGGTTAGGAAACATAACCATCTTTGATTAACGAGCTAGTCAAGTAGAGGCATACTAGTGACACTCTGTTTGTCTATGTATTCACACATGTATTATGTTTCCGGTTAATACAATTCTAGCATGAATAATAAACATTTATCATGATATAAGGAAATAAATAATAACTTTATTATTGCCTCTAGGGCATATTTCCTTCAGTTCCCTATGCTTCAGCCATAGGCTCTATCATGTATTCAATGCTGTGTACCAGACCTGATGTGTGCCTTGCTATAAGCTTAGCAGGGAGGTACCAAAGTAATCCAGGAGTGGATCACTGGATAGCGGTCAAGAACATACTGAAATACCTGAAAAGGACTACGAATATGTTTCTCGTATATGGAGGTGACAAAGAGCTCACCGTAAAAGGTTACATTGATGCAAGCTTTGACACTGATCCGGACGATTCTAAATCGCAAACCGGATACGTGTTTACATTAAACGGTGGAGCTGTCAGTTGGTGCAGTTCTAAACAAAGCGTCGTAGCGGGATCTACATGTGAAGCGGAGTACATAGCTGGTTCGGAAGCAGCGAATGAAGGAGTCTGGATGAAGGAGTTCATATCCGATCTAGGTGTTATACCTAGTGCATCGGGTCCAATGAAAATCTTTTGTGACAATACTGGTGCAATTGCCTTGGCAAAGGAATCCAGATTTCACAAGAGAACCAAGCACATCAAGAGACGCTTCAATTCCATCCGGGATCTAGTCCAGGTGAGAGACATAGAGATTTGCAAGATACATACGGATCTGAATGTTGCAGACCCGTTGACTAAGCCTATTCCACGAGCAAAACATGATCAGCACGAAGGCTCCATGGGTGTTAGAATCATTACTGTGTAATCTAGATTATTGACTCTAGTGCAAGTGGGAGACTGAAGGAAATATGCCCTAGAGGCAATAATAAAGTTATTATTTATTTCCTTATATCATGATAAATGTTTATTATTCATGCTAGAATTGTGTTAACAGGAAACATAATACATGTGTGAATACATAGACAAACTTAGTGTCACTAGTATGCCTCTACTTGACTAGCTCGTTAATCAAAGATGGTTATGTTTCCTAACCATGAACAAAGTGTTGTTATTTGATTAACGAGGTCACATCATTAGTTGAATGATCTGATTGACATGACCCATTCCATTAGCTTAGCACCCGATCGTTTAGTATGTTGCTATTGCTTTCTTCATGACTTATACATGTTCCTATGACTATGAGATTATGCAACTCCCATTTGCCGGAGGAACACTTTGTGTGCTACCAAACGTCACAACGTAACTGGGTGATTATAAAGGAGCTCTACAGGTGTCTCCAATGGTAGATGTTGGGTTGGCGTATTTCGAGAATAGGATTTTTCACTCCGATTGTCGGAGAGGTATCTCTGGGCCCTCTCGGTAATGCACATCACATAAGCCTTGCAAGCGTTGCAACTAATGAGTTAGTTGCGAGATGATGTATTACGGAACGAGTAAAGAGACTTGCCGGTAACGAGATTGAACTAGGTATTGGATACCGACGATCGAATCTCGGGCAAGTAACATACCGATGACAAAGGGAATAACGTATGTTGTTATGCGGTCTGACCGATAAAGATCTTCGTAGAATATGTAGGAGCCAATATGGGCATCCAGGTCCCGCTATTGGTTATTGACCTGAGATGTGTCTCAGTCATGTCTACATTGTTCTCGAACCGTAGGGTCCGCATGCTTAACGTTACGATGACAGTTATTATGAGTTTATGCATTTTGATGTACTGAAGTTAGTTCGGAGTCCCGGATGTGATCACGGACCTGACGAGGAGTCTCGAAATGGTCGAGACATAAAGATTGATATATTGGACGGCTATATTCGGACACCGGAAGTGTTCTGGGTGATTTCGGAGAAAACCGGAGAGCCGGAGGGTTACCGGAACCCTACCGGGAGAAGTAATGGGCCATATGGGCCTTAGTGGAGAGAGAGAGGGGCTGCTAGAGGTGGGCCACGCGCCACCTCCTCCCTGGTTCGAATTGGACTAGGGGAGGGGGGCGGCGCCCCCCTATCCTTATCCCTCTCCACCTCTTTCCCCCTCCTAGTAGGAGTCCTACTCCTACTAGGAGGAGGACTCCTCCTGGCACGCCAAACAAGGGCCGGCCGGCCTCCCCCTTGCTCCTTTATATACGGGGGCAGGGGGGCACCTCTAGACACACAAGTTGATCCACGTGATCATCCCTTAGCCATGTGCGGTGCCCCCTGCCACCATATTCCACCTCGATCATATCGTTGTAGTGCTTAGGCGAAGCCCTGCGTCGGTAGAACATCATCATCGTCACCACGCCATTGTGCTGACGGAACTCATCCCCGAAGCTTTGCTGGATCGGAGCCCGGGGAGCGTCATCGAGCTGTACGTGTGCTAAGAACTCGGAGGTGTCGGAGTAACAGTGCTTGGATCGGTCGGATCGGGAAGACGTACGACTAATTCCTCTACGTTGCGTCAACGCTTCCGTTGCGGTCTACGAGGGTACGTAGACAACACTCTCCCCTCTCGTTGCTATGCATCACCATGATCTTGCCTGTGCGTAGGAAATTTTTTGAAATTGCTGCGTTCCCTAACAAACCCTATGGATACGACTGAGGGAGGAGGTGCCCCGGGGAACCAGGAGGATTCGGCTAGGGGTGATGAAGACGGGGCCAAGGGTCCGGTTGGTCCGTCTGCATCTTCTGATATGGCTCCTGCTACGTCTTCCGGGGTTGCTCCGACATCCACTTTGCAGCTTGGGTCCTTGGGATCGTTCTCTGCACCACCTCGGCTGCTGGGTGTTTCTCCGGGTCCGGTGGATCCCGTGGCTCCCCTTTGTATGTCCACAGTTCCTGACTTGGGAGATTCTGACAGGCAGGTGGCCCGTCCCACGACTCCTACCTCGCCGTTGACTGCACTGGATGGTGCCGTGACTGCGGCTATGGCTACAGGTGATGGGCAGGAGGCCCGATCCCCTGTGAGGCCGACGCCGATGGCGCCCATGGAGGACTTGGCGCCCTTTTCCTCGTCGCCATGTGAGGGAGGAGGGGTGGCCGTGCAGGAGGCCGCCGTTTCTCCTTGCCCCGTTTCGGTGGGTGGGTCAGGGGACGCGCCCGTCTCACCGGTTGCCTCTCCGGAGCACCGTGCGCGCGTCTCCCCGGACCCCACTGCCGGCGGGTCGCCCGTGAGTATGCCGCGGGAGTCGTCGCCACGCTTCTCTCCTGCCCCGGTGGCTACGGCCTGGGGCGCCGCTATTGGGGGAGGGGCAGGAGACCTTTCCCCTAGCAGAGCCTCAGGCGAGGAGGTCATCGCCTTTGGTGGTATCCCGGACCCTGTCTCCCAGGGGAGGCGGGTCAGCGGGAGGCTGCAGGAGCAGCCGGATGTTGATGACATGCAGCTAAGGTGTGCTTTGAGAGCTGCCAAGCTGCGCGACGTCGAGACCTCCACTGGTATGTCGGTTAATAAGTCGAATTCCATTTTGCATTTTACTGGTGTTGAAATCATTCATAACGCAAATCAAATAGGTGTATCACTTGGTAAAAATGATTTGGAGGTTTCTAGGTCGGTTAACGACATTCTTGATCTAGAAGTAGATCGTGCGGTAGAGATGATCCGTCACATTGCTGCGGTTAAACCTATGAACGATTCGGAGATAGATGCGCTTGGGGTTAGGGTCCTTGATGGCATGTGTGCTGATCTGGACCCTGCGCTACCCGAGACGGAGGAGGACACCATTCCTGAGGTGTCTCTTCATGTAGATGAGCCCGAGCCGATAGAAGCTGAGAATGACTGTGCTAATCTGGCTGATGGTCTCCTTAAGCCAAAGCGGACGTGGAAACGGAAGGTCTACCCCGTCTCGGCAGCACGTAGGAGTGCTAGGATCCGCACTGCAAAAAAATTTCATGATGAACTATGAGAGGCATTTTCTGGAATAGCAGAGGTCTTAGAGACTTGGCTAAAAGAAGGTTTCTAGCGGAGGCGTCTATTGAACATCAGTTAGATTTTATTGCATTGTCTGAGACTGGAAGAAGCAACTTCACTTCACAATTTCTTTCCACTTTGTCCGGGGGGTAGATTTTGATTGGCATTGCCTCCCCCCTCGAGGAAGATCTGGTGGGGTTTTACTTGGGGTTAAGTGCGACACATTGGAAGTTCGGAGTGTAGTTTTGGGGGATTTTGCCGTCAAGTTTTGAGTTCGAACTAAGGCGGATGGGTTTGATTGGGCTTTGGTGGCGGTGTATGGAGCTGCGCAACCAGAGCTCAAGCCAGACTTCTTGGCGGATATGGTTCCTATTTGTGGTAATGAGCAGCTCCCCCTTTTAGTGGGGGGGGGGGATTTTAACATTATCCGAAGGAAGGAGGAGAAGAATAATGACAATTTTGACGGCCGATGGTCGTTCATGTTCAACACTATTATCGAAAGTTTGGATCTCAGAGAGATAGAGCTTTCGGGTAGGAAATTCACTTGGGCTAATTCATTACCGGTCCCAACGTTTGAGAAACTTGACCGTGTCCTAGCAAGTGTCGAATGGGAACAGAAGTTTCCTCTGGTAACCGTGCAGGCTTTTGAAGGAAATATGCCCTAGAGGCAATAATAAAGTTATTATTTATTTCCTTATATCATGATAAATGTTTATTATCCATGCTAGAATTGTATTAACCGGAAACATAATACATGTGTGAATGCATAGACAAACTTAGTGTCACTAGTATGCCTCTACTTGACTAGCTCGTTAATCAAAGATGGTTATGTTTCCCAACCATGAACAAAGTGTTGTTATTTGATTAACGGGATCACATCATTAGTTGAATGATCTGATTGACATGACCCATTCCATTAGCTTAGCACCCGATCGTTTAGTATGTTGCTATTGCTTTCTTCATGACTTATACATGTTCCTATGACTATGAGATTATGCAACTCCCGTTTGCCGGAGGAACACTTTGTGTGCTACCAAACGTCACAACGTAACTGGGTGATTATAAAGGAGCTCTACAGGTGTCTCCAAAGGTAGATGTTGGGTTGGCGTATTTCGAGAATAGGATTTGTCACTCCGATTGTCGGAGAGGTATCTCTGGGCCCTCTCGGTAATGCACATCACATAAGCCTTACAAGCATTGCAACTAATGAGTTAGTTGCTAGATGATGTATTACGGAACGAGTAAAGAGACTTGCCGGTAACGAGATTGAACTAGGTATTGGATACCGACGATCGAATCTCGGGCAAGTAACATACCGATGACAAAGGGAACAACATATGTTGTTATGCGGTCTGACTGATAAAGATCTTCGTAGAATATGTAGGAGCCAATATGGGCATCCAGGTCCCGCTATTGGTTATTGACCTGAGATGTGTCTCAGTCATGTCTACATTGTTCTCGAACCATAGGGACCGCACGCTTAACGTTACGATGACAGTTATTATGAGTTTATGCATTTTGATGTACCGAAGTTAGTTCGGAGTCCCGGATGTGATCACGGACATGACGAGGAGTCTCGAAATGGTCGAGACATAAAGATTGATATATTGGACGGCTATATTCGGACACCGAAGTGTTCCGGGTGATTTCGGAGAAAACCGGAGAGCCGGAGGGTTACCGGAACCCTACCGGGAGAAGTAATGGGCCATATGGGCCTTAGTGGAGAGAGAGAGGGGCTGCCAGAGGTGGGCCGCGCGCCACCTCCTCCCTGGTCCGAATTGGACTACGGGAGGGGGCGGCGCGCCCCCTTTCCTTCTCCCTCTCCACCTCTTTCCCCCTCCTAGTAGGAGTCCTACTCCTACTAGGAGGAGGACTCCTCCTTGGCGCGCCAGACCTGGCCGGCCGGCCTCCTCCCCTTGCTCCTTTATATACGGGGGCAGGGGGCACCCCAAGACACACAAGTTGATCCACGTGATCGTTCCTTAGCCGTGTGCGGTGCCCCCTGCCACCATATTCCACCTCAATCATATCGTTGTAGTGTTTAGGCGAAGCCCTGCGTCGGTAGAACATCATCATCGTCACCACGCCGTTGTGCTGACGGAAGTCATCCCCGAAGCTTTGCTGGATCGGAGCCCGGGGAGCGTCATCGAGCTGTACGTGTGCTAAGAACTCGGAGGTGCCGGAGTAACGGTGCTTGGATCGGTCGGATCGGGAAGACGTACGACTACTTCCTCTACGTTGCGTCAACGCTTCCGTTGCGGTCTACGAGGGTACATAGACAACACTCTCCCCTCTCGTTGCTATGCATCACCATGATCTTGCGTGTGCGTAGGAAATTTTTTGAAATTACTGCGTTCCCCAATAGTGGCATCCGAGCCTAGCTTTTATGGTTTGATGTTATATGCACGAGTAGAACACAAGTGAGTTGTGGGCGATATAAGTCATACTGCCTACCAGCATGTCATACTTTGGTTCGGCGGTATTGTTGGATGAAGCGGCCCGGACCGACATTACGTGTACGCTTACGCGAGACCGGTTCTCCTGACGTGCTTTGCACATAGGTGGCTTGCGGGTGACTGTTTCTCCAACTTTAGTTGAACCAAGTGTGGCTATGCCCGGTCCTTGCGAAGGTTAAAACGGAGTCAAATTGACAAACTATCGTTGTGGTTTTGATGCGTAGGTGATATTGGTTCTTGCTTAAGCCCGTAGCAGCCACGTAAAACTTGCAACAACAAAGTAGAGGACGTCTAACTTGTTTTTGCAGGGTATGGATTGATGTGATATGGCCAAGACATGATGCTAAATTTTATTGTATGAGATGATCATGTTTTGTAACCGAGTTATCGGCAACTGGCAGGAGCCATATGGTTGTCGCTTTATTGTATGCAATGCAATCGCGATGTAATGCTTTACTTTATCACTAAGCGGTAGCGATAGTCGTGGAAGCATAAGATTGGCGAGACGACAACCGATGCTACGATGGAGATCAAGGTGTCGCGCGGTGACGATGGTGATCATGATGGTGCTTCGGAGATGGAGATCACAAGCAACGATGATGATGGCCATATCATATCACTTATATTGATTGCATGTGATGTTTATCTTTTATGCATCTTATCTTGCTTTGATTGACGGTAGCATTATAAGATGATCTCTCACTAAATTATCAAGAAGTGTTCTCCCTGAGTATGCACCGTTGCGAAAGTTCTTCGTGCTGAGACACCACGTGATGATCGGGTGTGATAGGCTCTACGTTCAAATACAACGGGTGCAAAACAGTTGCACACGCGGAATACTCAGGTTATACTTGACGAGCCAAGCATATACAGATATGGCCTCGGAACACGGAGACCGAAAGGTCGAGCGTGAATCATATAGTAGATATGATCAACATAATGATGTTCACCAATGAAACTACTCCATCTCACGTGATGATCGGACATGGTTTAGTTGATTTGGATCACGTAATCACTTAGAGGATTAGAGGGATGTCTATCTAAGTGGGAGTTCTTAAGTAATATGATTAATTGAACTTAAATTTATCACGAACTTAGTACCTGATAGTATCTTGCTTGTTTATGTTGATTGTAGATAGATGGCTCGTGCTGTTGTTCTGTTGAATTTTAATGCGTTCCTTGAGAAAGCAAAGTTCAAAGATGATGGTAGCAATTACACGGACTGGGTCCGTAACTTGAGGATTATCCTCATTGCTGCACAGAAGAATTACGTCCTGGAAGCACCGCTGGGTGCCAGGCCTGCTGCTGGAGCAACACCAAATGTTATGAACGTCTGGCAGAGCAAAGCTGATGACTACTCGATAGTTCAGCGTGCCATGCTTTACGGCTTAGAATCGGGACTTCAACGACGTTTTGAACGTCATGGAGCATATGAGATGTTCCAGGAGTTGAAGTTGATATTTCAAGCAAATGCCCGGATTGAGAGATATGAAGTCTCCAATAAGTTCTATAGCTGCAAGATGGAAGAGAACAGTTCTGTCAGTGAGCATATACTCAAAATGTCTAGGTATAATAATCACTTGATTCAATTGGGAGTTAATCTTCCAGATGATTGCGTCATTGACAGAATTCTCCAATCACTACCACCAAGCTACAAGAGCTTCGTGATGAACTATAATATGCAAGGGATGAACAAGACAATTCCCGAGCTCTTCGCAATGCTGAAAGCTGCGGAGGTAGAAATCAAGAAGGAGCATCAAGTGTTGATGGTCAACAAGACCACTAGTTTCAAGAAAAAGGGCAAAGGGAAGAAGAAGGGGAACTTCAAGAAGAACAACAAGCAAGTTGCTGATCAAGAGAAGAAACCCAAGTCTGGACCTAAGCCTGAAACTGAGTGCTTCTACTGCAAGCAGACTGGTCACTGGAAGCGGAACTGCCCCAAGTATTTGAAAGATAAGAAGGATGGCAAGGTGAACAAAGGTATATGTGATATACATGTTATTGATGTGTATCTTACTAATGCTCGCAGTAGCACCTGGGTATTTGATACTGGTTCTGTTGTTAATATTTGCAACTCGAAACAGGGACTACGGATTAAGCGAAGATTGGCTAAGGACGAGGTGATGATGCGCGTGGGAAACGGTTCCAAAGTCGATGTGATCGCGGTCGGCACGCTACCTCTACATCTACCTTCGGGATTAGTATTAGACCTAAATAATTGTTATTTGGTGCCAGCGTTGAGCATGAACATTATATCTGGATCTTATTTAATGCGAGATGGTTATTCATTTAAATCAGAGAATAATGGTTGTTCTATTTATATGAGTAATATCTTTTATGGTCACACACCCTTGAAGAATGGTCTATTCTTATTAAATCTCGGGAGTAGTGATACACATATTCATAATGTTGAAGCCAAAAGATGCAGAGTTGATAATGATGGTGCAACTTATTTGTGGCACTGCTGTTTAGGTCATATCGGTATAAAGCGCATGAAGAAACTCCATACTGATGGGCTTTTGGAACCACTTGATTATGAATCGCTTGGTACTTGCGAACCGTGCCTCATGGGCAAGATGACTAAAACACCGTTCTCCGGTACTATGGAGAGAGCAACAGATTTGTTGGAAATCATACATACAGATGTATGCGGTCCGATGAATATTGAGGCTCGTGGCGGATATCGTTATTTTCTCACCTTCACAGATGATTTAAGCAGATATGGGTATATCTACTTAATGAAACATAAGTCTTAAACATTTGAAAAGTTCAAAGAATTTCAGAGTGAAGTGGAAAATCATCGTAACAAGAAAATAAAGTTTCTATGATCTGACCGTGGAGGAGAATATTTGAGTTACGAGTTTGGTGTACATTTGAAAAATTGTGGAATAGTTTCGCAACTCACTCCACCCGGAACACCACAGCGTAATGGTGTGTCTGAACATCGTAATCGTACTTTACTAGATATGGTGCGATCTATGATGTCTCTTACTGATTTACCGCTATCGTTTTGGGGATACGCTCTAGAGACGGCTGCATTCAAGTTAAATAGGGCACCATCAAAATCCGTTGAGACGACACCTTATGAACTGTGGTTTGGCAAGAAACCGAAGTTGTCGTTTCTAAAAGTTTGGGGCTGCGATGCTTATGTGAAAAAGCTTCAACCTGATAAGCTCGAACCCAAATCGGAGAAATGTGTCTTCATAGGATATCCAAAGGAAACTATTGGATACACCTTCTATCACAGATCCGAAGGCAAGACTTTTGTTGCTAAATTCGGAAACTTTCTGGAGAAGGAGTTTCTCTCGAAAGAAGTGAGTGGGAGGAAAGTAGAACTTGACGAGGTAATTGTACCTACTCCCTTATTGGAAAGTAGTACATGACAGAAAACTGTTTCTGCGACACCTACACCAATAAGTGAGGAAGCTAATGATGATGATCATGAAACTTTAGATCAAGATACTACTGAACCTCGTAGATCAACCAGAGTAAGATCCGCACCAGAGTGGTACGGTAATCCTGTTCTGGAAGTCATGCTACTAGATCATGATGAACCTACGAACTATGAAGAAGCGATGGTGAGCCCAGATTCCGCAAAATGGCTTGAAGCCATGAAATCTGAGATGGGATCCATGTATGAGAACAAAGTATGGACTTTAGTTGACTTGCCCGATGATCGGCAAGCAATTGAGAATAAATGGATCTTCAAGAAGAAGACTGACGCAGATGGTAATGTTACTGTCTACAAAGCTCGACTTGTCGCGAAAGGTTTTCGACAAGTTCAAGGGGTTGACTACGATGAGACCTTCTCACCCGTGGCGATGCTTAAGTCTGTCCGAATCATGTTAGCAATTGCCGCATTTTATGATTATGAAATTGGGCAAATGGATGTCAAAACTGCATTCCTGAATGGATTTCTGGAAGAAGAGTTGTATATGATGCAACCAGAAGGTTTTGTCGATCCAAAGGAAGCTAACAAAGTGTGCAAGCTCCAGCGATCCATTTATGGACTGGTGCAAGCCTCTCGGAGTTGGAATAAACGCTTTGATAGTGTAATCAAAGCATTTGGTTTTATACAGACTTTTGGAGAAGCCAGTATTTACAAGAAAGTGAGTGGGAGCTCTGTAGCATTTCTGATATTATAGGTGGATGACATATTACTGACTGGAAATAATATAGAATTTCTGGATAGCATAAAGGGATACTTGAATAAGAGTTTTTCAATGAAAGACCTCGGTGAAGCTGCTTACATATTGGGCATTAAGATCTATAGAGATAGATCAAGACGCTTAATTGGACTTTCACAAAGCACATACCTTGACAAAGTTTTGAAAAAGTTCAAAATGGATCAAGCAAAGAAAGGGTTCTTGCCTGTGTTACAAGGTGTGAGATTGAGTAAGACTCAAAGCCCGACCACTTCAGAAGATAGAGAGAAAATGAAAGATGTTCCCTATGCTTCAGCCATAGGCTCTATCATGTATGCAATGCTGTGTACCAGACCTGATGTGTGCCTTACTATAAGTTTAGCAGGGAGGTACCAAAGTAATCCAGGAGTGGATCACTGGACAGCGGTCAAGAACATCCTGAAATACCTGAAAAGGACTAAGGATATGTTTCTCGTATATGGAGGTGACAAAGAGCTCACCGTAAAAGGTTACGTTGATGCAAGCTTTGACACTGATCCGGACGATTCTAAATCGCAAACCGGATACGTGTTTACATTAAACGGTGGAGCTGTCAGTTGGTGCAGTTCTAAACAAAGTGTCGTAGCGGGATCTACATGTGAAGCGGAGTACATAGCTGCTTCGGAAGCAGCGAACGAAGGAGTCTGGATGAAGGAGTTCATATCCGATCTAGGTGTCATACCTAGTGCATCGGGTCCAATGAAAATCTTTTGTGACAATACTGGTGCAATTGCCTTGGCAAAGGAATCCAGATTTCACAAGAGAACCAAGCACATCAAGAGACGCTTCAATTCCATCCGGGATCTAGTCCAGGTGGGAGACATAGAGATTTGCAAGATACATACGAATCTGAATGTTGCAGACCCGTTGACTAAGCCTCTTCCACGAGCAACACATGATCAGCACCAAGACTCCATGGGTGTAAGAATCATTACTGTGTAATCTAGATTATTGACTCTAGTGCAAGTGGGAGACTGAAGGAAATATGCCCTAGAGGCAATAATAAAGTTATTATTTATTTCCTTATATCATGATAAATGTTTATTATTCATGCTAGAATTGTATTAACCGGAAACATAATACATGTGTGAATACATAGACAAACTTAGTGTCACTAGTATACCTCTACTTGACTAGCTCATTAAGCAAAGATGGTTATGTTTCCTAACCATGAACAAAGAGTTGTTATTTGATTAACGGGATCACATCATTAGTTGAATGATCTGATTGACATGACCCATTCCATTAGCTTAGCACCCGATCGTTTAGTATGTTGCTATTGCTTTCTTCATGACTTATACATGTTCCTATGACTATGAGATTATGCAACTCCCGTTTGCCGGAGCAACACTTTGGGTGCTACCAAACGTCACAATGTAACTGGGTGATTATAAAGGAGTACTACAGGTGTCTCCAAAGGTAGATGTTGGGTTGGCGTATTTCGAGATTAGGATTTGTCACTCCGATTGTCGGAGAGGTATCTCTGGGCCCTCTCGGTAATACACATCACATAAGCCTTGCAAGCACTGCAACTAATATGTTAGTTGTGAGATGATGTATTACGGAACGAGTAAAGAGACTTGCCGGTAACGAGATTGAACTAGGTATTGGATACCGACGATCGAATCTCGGGCAAGTAACATACCGATGACAAAGGGAACAACGTATGTTGTTATGCGGTCTGACTGATAAAAGATCTTCGTAGAATATGTAGGAGCCAATATGGGCATCCAGGTCCCGCTATTGGTTATTGACCGGAGATGTGTCTCAGTCATGTCTACATTGTTCTCGAACCGTAGGGTCCGCACGCTTAACGTTACGATGACAGTTATTATGAGTTTATGCATTTTGATGTACCGAAGTTAGTTCGGAGTCACGGATGTGATCACGGACATGATGAGGAGTCTCGAAATGGTTGAGACATAAAGATTGATATATTGGAAGCCTATATTTGGATATCGGAAGTGTTCCGGGTGAAATCGGGATGGGATTTTACCGGAGTACCGGGAGGGTTACCGGAACCCCCCGGGAGCTATATGGGCCATAGTGGGCCTTAGTGGAAAAGAGAAGGGGCTGCCCTAGATGGGCTGCGCGCCTCCCCCTTCCCCTAGTCCTATTAGGACTAGGAGAGGTGGCCGGCCCCCTCCTCCTCTTTTCCCCCTCCGCGAATCCTATTCCAACTAGGATTGGGGGGGGGGGAATCCTACTCCCAGAGGGAGTAGGACTCTCCTGGCGCCCTCCTCCTTGGCCGGCCAGCCTCCCCCCTCTACTCCTTTATATACGGAGGCAGGGGGCACCTCTAGACACACAAGTTGATCCACGTGATCTATTCCTTAGCCGTGTGCGGTGCCCCCTGCCACCATATTCCTCGATAATACTGTAGCGGAGTTTAGGCGAAGCCCTGCTGCTGTAGTACATCAAGATCGTCACCACGCCGTCGTGCTGACGGAACTCTTCCCCGACACTTTGCTGGATCGGAGTCCGGGGATCGTCATCGAGCTGAACGTGTGCTCGAACTCGGAGGTGCCGTAGTTTCGGTGCTTGATCGGTTGGATCGTGAAGACGTACGACTACTTCCTCTACGTCGTGTCAACGCTTCCGCAGTCGGTCTGCGTGGGTACGTAGACAACACTCTCCCCTCTTGCTATGCATCACATGATCTTGCGTGTGCGTAGGAAAATTTTGAAATTACTACGTTCCCCCAACACATGAGAAGGTGGACGATGGTAGAAATGACGAAGCTAAGAAAGAGCAAGATGCTAAACCATTTGACAGCATGTTTCTATTTTGAAGCATCCAAACCTACTTTCATCTCAGATATTCTGCAATTTCAACAATGATCTTGTTTGTATTTTTAGCTTAGGATATTGTGCACGACCATGATACTGAGGCGGAAGATAGGAGTGCCACGACGGAATCACTATGCGAGGTAATTTGTCACACACTATCTTTTGTATGGAACTTTTTTTCTTGACATTTCTTGTCTTTGTTGTGCATGCGTACATTTGCATAGCTTTGACCATTACAACTCCATTTGCAACATATGTTGGAGTTGCACTTTTACATCATCTGCTGGAGTTGCCTCTTTTTTGGAGATGTAAAATGCACTTTTTGGAGATGTAAATTTTTACATCTCTTGTTTTGCATCTCCAAATTTGCATCATCTATTGGAGATGCTCTAATGTTTTATGCAACAACAAATACAGGAATCTTCAAGTTTGTTGCAGCGATTTAAAGAAGAAGAACTTCTTTCTACAATATCCGATCTATAAAAGGTAAAAAAAATGATAAATATGATATTTCTATCGTCATCTATCTTTTAACATTCCCTAAAAAGACCATTTCAACAACAACAACAACAAAGCCTTTAGTCCCAAACAAGTCGGGGTAGGCTAGAGGTGAAAACCATAAGATCTCGCAGCCAACTCATGGCTCTAGCATCTGGATAGCAAGCTTCCAAGCACCCCTGTCCATAGCTAGTTGTTTGGTGGTACTCCAATCCTTCAGGTCTCTCTTAACGGACTCTTCTCATGTCAAGTTCGGTCTACCCCGACCTCTCTTGACATTCTCCGCACGCTCACTGGAGCTTCTGGAGGCATGCGCTGAATATGCCCAAACCATCTCAGACGATGTTGGACAAGCTTCTCTTCAATTGGTGCTACCCCAACTCTATCTCGTATATCATCATTCCGGACTCGATCCTTCCTCGTGTGGCCACACATCCATCTCAACATACGCATCTCCGCCACACCTAATGAACATGTCACCTTTTAGTCGGCCAACACTCAGCGCCATACAACATTGCGGGTCGAACCGTGATGTCTACTACACAACCTTCTTCTTGTAGACGTTGTTGGGCCTCCAAGTGCAGAGGTTTATCGGACAGTAGCAAATTTCCCTCAAGTGGATGACCTAAGGTTTATCAATCCGTGGGAGGCGTAGGATGAAGATGGTCTCTCTCAAACAACCCTGCAACCAAATAACAAAGAGCCTCTTGAGTCCCCAACACACCCAATACAATGGTAAATTGTATAGGTGCACTAGTTCGGCGAAGAGATGGTGATACAAGTGCAATATGGATGGTAGATATATGTTTTTGTAATCTGAAAATATAAAAACAGTAAGGTAACTATTGATAAAAGTGAGCAAAAACGGTATTGCAATGCTAGGAAACAAGGCCTAGGGTTCATACTTTCACTAGTGCAAGTTCTCTCAGCAATAATAACATAATTGGATCATATAACTATCCCTCAACATGCAACAAAGAGTCACTCCAAAGTCAATAATAGCAGAGAACAAACGAAGAGATTATTGTAGGGTACGAAACCACCTCAAAGTTATTCTTTCTGATCGATCTATTCAAGAGTCCGTAGTAAAATAACACGAAGCTATTCTTTCCGTTCGATCTATGCTAGAGTTCGTACTAGAATAACACCTTAAGACACATATCAACCAAAACCCTAATGTCACCTAGATACTCCAATGTCACCTCAAGTATCCGTGGGTATGATTATACGATATGCATCACACAATTTCAGATTCATCTATTCAACCAACACAAAGAACTTCAAAGAGTGCACCTAAGTTTCTACCAGAGAGTAATGACGAAGACGTGTGCCAACCCCTATGCATAGATTCCTAAGGTCACGGAACCCGCAAGTTGATTACCAAAACATACATCAAGTGAATCAATAGAATACCCCATTGTCACCACGGGTATCCCACGCAAGACATACATCAAGTGTTCTCAAATCCTTAAAGACTCAATCCGATAAGATAACTTCAAAGGAAAAACTCAATCCATTACAAGAGACTAGAGGGGGAGAAATATCATAAGATCCAACTATAATAGCAAAGCTCGTGATCAATCAAGACCGTGTCGAATCAAGAACACGAGAGAGAGAGAGAGATCAAACACATAGCTACTGGTACATACCCTCAGCCCCGAGGGTCAACTACTCCCTCCTCGTCATGGAGAGCGTAGGGTGATGAAGATGGCCACCGGTGAGGGATCCCCTCCGGCAGGGTGCCGGAACAGGGTCCCGATTGGTTTTTGGTGGCTACAGAGGCTTGCGGTGGAGGAACTCCCGATCTAGGTTTCTTTTCAGGGGTTTCTATATTTATAGGGATTTTTGGCGTCGGGAACAAGTCAGGGGGGTCTCCGAGGCGACCACGAGGTAGGGGGCGCGCCCAGGGGGGTAGGGCGTGCCCCCACCCTCGTGGGTGCCTCGGGACTCTTCTGGCCCATCTCCGATACTCCGTGGGCTTCTTCTGGTACAAAAATAATCTCCGTGAATTTTCAAGTCAATTGGACTCCGTTTGGTTTTCCTTTTCTGCGATACTCAAAGATAAGGAAAAAACGAAAACTGGCACTGGGCTCTAGGTTAATAGGTTAGTCCCAAAAATCATATAAAATAGCATATAAATGCATATAAAACATCCTAGATGGATAATATAATAGCATGGAACAATAAAAAAATTATAGATACGTTGGAGACGTATCAGCATCCCCAAGCTTAATTTCTGCTCGTCCTCGAGTAGGTAAATGATAAAAACAGAATTTTTGATGTGGAATGCGACCTAACATAATTCATCAATGTAATCTTCTTTACTGTGGAAAGAATATTTAGATCCAAAAGATTTTAGACAAAAGTTTAATATTGACATAAAAATAATAATGCTTCAAGCATACTAACCAAGCAATTATGTCTTATCAAAATAACATAGCCAAAGAAAGCTTATCCCTACAAAATCATATAGTTTGGCCATGCTTCATCTCCTTCACACAAAATGCTCCCATCATGCACAACCCCGATGACAAGCCAAGCAATTGTTTCATACTTAGCCTTTTCAAACACTTTCAACTTTTACGCAATATATGAGCGCAAGCCATGGACATAACACTGTGGGCGGAATAGCATATGATGGTGGAGGTTATGTGAGAAGACAAAAAAGAAGAAAGTCTCACATTGACGCGACTAATCAACGGACTATGGAGATGACCATCAATTGATGTCAATGCGAGGAGTAGGGATTGTCATGCAACGGATGCACTAGAGCTATAAATATATGAAAACTCATCAAAAGAAACTAAGTGCGTGTGCATCCAACTTGCTTGCTCACAAAGCACGTAAACATATTTTTGTAATGCGTGAATTTTTTAGAAAATGTCATAAACATTTTTAAACGGTATGAAACATTTTTTACCTTATATATTTTTTCTAAATATGACTGACATTTGTTTCGAAATGCGTGCACATTTTTTTGAATGATACAGAACTTTTCCAAAACAACTATCGAAACTTTTTTCTACATGGTATAAACATTTATTCAAAATGTCATGAACACATTTTAGATAAACATGTTTTTAAAATATGAAGAACATTTTTGTAAAATCTTGTGTTTTTTTTCACTCAGAAATTTCATGAAAATATTTTTGAAACTCATTAATTTTCAAATATTATTACAACATTTTTCCAATGGTACAAATATTATTCTGAAATTATGCGAACAAATAATCTACAATTAGGGAACCTATATTAAATGCATCATAAACACATTTTAAAAATGAAATGAATTAATTTTCATAAATATTTATTTAGAATATTTTCAAATATAAACAAAACTAAAAGAATATAATAAAAATATAAAAAACGAATATTTTTTTAGGCAAATAAAAAATACCAACAAATGACTCAAAAGAAAACTGAATGAAACAAACCCGAGATAATGGGCTGGTTTACTTACATAGGCTGCCTGACCCAAATCGTGTTCGGCCCCTTAAGCACCAGTGCAACATCTTCTTAATCGGGGCGCTAGGCAATTGGCAGCGCGCACTCCCTTCCCCACGCCCGCCCTTTCGGGCCATCCCATGTGGGGGCGCCTTGTTTTTTCTACTAATTTTCTTCTTTTTTCCTACTGAATAGTTCTCCGCTTTCATAACCTTTAAAGGAAATATGCACTAGAGGCAATAATAAAGTTATTATTTATTTCCTTATATCATGATAAATGTTTATTATTCATGCTAGAATTGTATTAACCGGAAACATAATACATGTGTGAATACATAGACAAACAGAGTGTCACTAGTATGCCTCTACTTGACTAGCTCGTTAATCGAAGATGGTTATGTTTCCTAACCATAGACATGTGTTGTCATTTGATTAACGGGATCACATCATTAGGAGAATGATGTGATTGACATGACCCATTCCATTAGCTTAGCACCCGATCGTTTAGTATGTTGCTATTGCTTTCTTCATGACTTATACATGTTCCTATGACTATGAGATTATGCAACTCCCGTTTGCCGGAGGAACACTTTGTGTGCTACCAAACGTCACAGCGTAACTGGGTGATTATAAAGGTGCTCTATAGGTGTCTCCAAAGGTACATGTTGGGTTGGCGTATTTTGAGATTAGGATTTGTCATTCCGATTGTCGGAGAGGTATCTCTGGGCCCTCTCGGTAATGCACATCACTTAAGCCTTGCAAGCATTGCAACTAATTAGTTAGTTGCGAGATGATGTATTACAGAACGAGTAAAGAGACTTGCCGGTAACGAGATTAAACTAGGTATTGAGATACCGACGATCGAATCTCGGGCAAGTAACATACCGATGACAAAGGGAACAACGTATGTTGTTATGCGGTCTGATCGATAAAGATCGTCGTAGAATATGTAGGAGCCAATATGAGCATCCAGGTTCCGCTATTGGTTATTGACCGGAGACATGTCTCGGTCATGTCTACATTGTTCTCGAACCCGTAGGGTCCGCACGCTTAACGTTACGATGACAGTTTCATTATGAGTTTATATATTTTGATGTACCGAAGTTTGTTCGGAGTCCCGGATGTAATCACGGACATGACAAGGAGTCTCGAAATGGTCGAGACATAAAGATCGATATATTGGACGGCTATATTCGGACACCGGAAGTGTTCCGGGTGATTTCGGAGAAAACCGGAGTGCTGGAGGGTTACCGGAACTCCCCCGGGAGAAGTAATGGGCCTTATGGGCCTTAGTGGAGAGAGAGAGGGGCTGCCAGGGTGGGCCGCGCGCCCCCTCCCCCTCTGGTCCGAATTGGACTAGGAGAGGGGGGGCGGCGCCCCCCTTTCCTTCTCCCTCTCCCCCTTCCTTTCCTCCTCCTAGTAGGAGTAGGAAAGAGGGGAGTCCTACTCCTACTAGGAGGAGGACTCCTCCTCCTTGGCGCGCCCCAAGGGCCGGCCGGCCTCCCCCTTGCTCCTTTATATACGGGGGCAGGGGGGCACCTCTAGACACAACAATTGATCATTGATCTCTTAGCCGTGTGCGGTGCCCCCCTCCACTATAATCCTCGATAATATTGTAGCGGTGCTTAGGCGAAGCCCTGCGATGGTAGAACATCAAGATCGTCACCACGCCGTCGTGCTGACGGAACTCATCCCCGACACTTTGCTGGATCAGAGTCTGGGGATCGTCATCGAGCTGAACGTGTGCTAAAACTCGGAGGTGCCGTAGTTTCGGTGCTTGATCGGTCGGGCCGTGAAGACGTACGACTACATCAACCGCGTTGTCATAACGCTTCCGCTTTCGGTCTACGAGGGTACGTAGATAACACTCTCCCCTCTCGTTGCTATGCATCACCATGATCTTGCGTGTGAGTAGGATGGATCCTTTGTATCACAGATCACAGATCTCGTTGCTATGCAACACCTTCTATCACAGATCCGAAGGCAAAACATTCGTTGCTAAGAATGGATCCTTTCTAGAGAAGGAGTTTCTCTCGAAAGAATTGAGTGGAAGGAAAGTAGAACTTGATGAGGTAACTGTACCTGCTCCCTTATTGGAAAGTAGTACATCACAGAAACCGGTTTCTGTAACACCTACACCAATTAGTGAGGAAGCTAATGATAATAATCATGAAACTTCAGAACAAGTTACTACTGAACCTCGTAGATCAACCAGAGTAAGATCCGCACCAGAGTGGTACGGTAATCCTGTTCTGGAAATCATGCTACTAGATCATGATGAACCTATGAACTATGAAGAAGCGATGGTGAGCCCAGATTCCGCAAAATGGCTTGAAGCCATGAAATCTGAGATGGGATCCATGTATAAGAACAAAGTGTGGACTTTGGTTGACTTGCCCAATGATCGGCAAGCAATTGAGAATAAATGGATCTTCAAGAAGAAGACTGACGCTGACGATAATGTTACTGTCTACAAAGCTCGACTTGTCGCAAAAGGTTTTCGACAAGTTCAAGGGATTAACTACGATGAGACCTTCTCACCTATAGCGATGCTTAAGTCTGTTCGAATCATGTTAGCAATTGCCGCATTTTATGATTATGAAATTTGGCAGATGGATGTCAAAACTGCATTCCTGAATGGATTTCTGGAAGAAGAGTTGTATATGATGCAACCAGAAGGTTTTGTCGATCCAAAGGAAGCTAACAAAGTGTGCAAGCTCCAGCGATCCATTTATGGACTGGTGCAAGCCTCTCGGAGTTGGAATAAACGCTTTGATAGTGTAATCAAAGCATTTGGTTTTATACGGACTTTTGGAGAAGCCTGTATTTACAAGAAAGTGAGTGGGAGCTCTGTAGCATTTCTGATATTATATGTAGATGACATATTACTAATGGAAATGATATAGAATTTCTGGATAGCATAAAGGGATACTTGAATAAGAGTTTTTCAATGAAAGGCCTCGGTGAAGCTGCTTACATATTGGGCATTAAGATCTATAGAGATAGATCAAGACGCTTAATTGGACTTTCACAAAGCACATACCTTGACAAAATTTTGAAGAAGTTCAAAATGGATCAAGCAAAGAAAGGATTCTTGCCTGTGTTACAAGGTGTGAAGTTGAGTCAAACTCAATGCCCGACCACAGCAGAAGATAGAGAGAAAATGAAAGATGTTCCCTATGCTTCAGCCATAGGCTCTATCATGTATGCAATGCTGTGTACCAGACCTGACGTATGCTTAGCAATAAGTTTGGCAGGTCGGTACCAAAGTAATCCAGGAGTGGATCACTGGACAGCGGTCAAGAACATCCTGAAATACCTGAAAAGGACTAAGGATATGTTTCTCGTATATGGAGGTGACAAAGAGCTCATCGTAAATGGTTACGTTGACGCAAGCTTTGACACTGATCCGGACGATTCTAAATCGCAAACCGGATACGTGTTTACATTAAACGGTGGAGCTGTCAGTTGGTGCAGTTCTAAACAAAGCGTCGTAGCGGGATCTACATGTGAAGCGGAGTACATAGCTGCTTCAGAAGCAGCAAACGAAGGAGTCTGGATGAAGGAGTTCATATCCGATCTAGGTGTCATACCTAATGCATCGGGTCCAATGAAAATCTTTTGTGACAATACTGGTGCAATTTCCTTGGCAAAGGAATCCAGATTTCACAAGAGAACCAAGCACATCAAGAGACGCTTCAATTCCATCCGAGATCTAGTCCAGGTGGGAGACATAGAAATTTGCAAGATACATACGGATCTGAATGTAGCAGACCCATTGACTAAGCCTCTTCCACGAGCAAAACATGATCAGCACCAAAGCTCCATGGGTGTTAGAATCATTACTATGTAATCTAGATTATTGACACTAGTGCAAGTGGGAGACTGAAGGAAATATGTCCTAGAGGCAATAATAAAGTTATTATTTATTTCCTTATATCATGATAAATGTTTATTATTCATACTAAAATTGTATTAACCGGAAACATAATACTTGTGTGAATACATAGACAAACTAAACATCACTAGTATGCCTCTACTTGATTAGCTCGTTAATCGAAGATGGTTATGTTTCCTAACCATAGACATGTGTTGTCATTTGATTAACGGGATCACATCATTAGGAGAATGATGTGATTGACATGATCCATTCCATTAGCTTAGCACCCGATCGTTTAGTATGTTGCTATTGCTTTCTTCATGACTTATACATGTTCCTATGACTATGAGATTATGCAACTCCCGTTTGCCGGAGGAACACTTTGTGTGCTACCAAACGTCACAACGTAACTGGGTGATTATAAAGGTGCTCTACAGGTGGGCCGCGCGCCCCCTCCCCCTCTGGTCCGAATTGGACTAGGAGAGGGGGGCGGCGCCCCCCTTTCCTTCTCCCTCTCCCCCTTCCTTTCCTCCTCCTAGTAGGAGTAGGAAAGAGGGGAGTCCTACTCCTACTAGGAGGAGGACTCCTCCTCCTTGGCGCGCCCCAAGGGCCGGCCGGCCTCCCCCTTGCTCCTTTATATATGGGGGCAGGGGGGCACCTCTAGACACAACAATTGATCATTGATCTCTTAGCCGTGTGCGGTGCCCCCCTTCACTATAATCCTCGATAATATTGTAGCGGTGCTTAGGCGAAGCCCTGCGACGGTAGAACATCAAGATCATCACCACGCCGTCGTGCTGACGGAACTCATCCCCGACACTTTGCTGGATCGGAGTCCGGGGATCGTTATCGAGCTGAACGTGTGCTAAAACTCGGAGGTGCCGTAGTTTCGGTGCTTGATCAGTCGGTCCGTGAAGACGTACGACTACATCAACCGCGTTGTCATAACGCTTCCGCTTTCGGTCTACGAGGGTACGTAGATAACACTCTCCCCTCTCGTTGCTATGCATCACCATGATCTTGCGTGTGCGTAGGATTTTTTTTGAAATTACTACGTTCCCCAACAACCTTTTCCAACAAAGAGCCCATATTTTGTAACAACTAATTTATTAGACTCAAAAACCAACTTAAACCCTTCTCTACATAGAAGGGAGCCACTAACGAGGTTCTTCTTGATGCGGGGACATGCTGCACGTTCTTCAGCTGCACGATCCTTCCCGAAGTAAACTTCAGATCGACTGTGCCAACACCATGAACATAAGCACTCGCGCCATTCCCCATCAATACGGACCCGTGGCCTGTGACCTGGTAAGAAGTGAATAATGAAATGTTAGCACACACATGAACACCTGCACCTGTGTCCACCCACCAATCGTTGGGCTGAAACATTGAAAAAACAGTAAACGGATTACCGTACCCAGATGCACCATTCTCATTGTTGCCCACAATCATGTTGACAGACTTGGAGTCCTGTCCTGGCTTCTTGTACTTGTTTGGGCACTTGTTGACCCAATGTTCAACCGAACCACAAGTAAAGCAGCCCTCATCCTTCTTATTCTTCTTGAAGGTCTTCTTACCCTTCTTCTTAAAGTCGGTATTATGTTGGACACCGTTCTTTCCCTTGGGCTTGTGGGAGTTGAAATTCTTCTGGTTCACCATATTGGCGACAGAAGTCCCTTCAGCCCCCTTTCCGTGCGAGTCTTTTGCCCTCAAATTCTGCTCAACACTCAGATGGCCAATGACATCCTCCACAGAGAATCCACACCTCTGATGTTTCAGAGTGGTGGCAAAGTTCCTCCAGGAATTAGGGAGCTTAGCGATTATGCAGCCCGCGACAAACTTGCCCGGTAATCGCACTTAAGAAGCTCAAGCTCCTTAACAATGCATATTATCTCATGAGTCTGCTCCAATACAGGACAGTTTTCAACCATCTTGTAATCATGGAACTGCTCTATAATATACTCCCTCCGTCCCAAAATTCTTGTCTTAGATTTCTCTAAATGCGGATGTATCAAGTCATGTTTTAGTATTAGATACATCCGTATCTAGACGAATGTAAGACAAGAATTTTGGGACGGAGGGAGTACATCTCGCTCCCAGCATCGACGGTCCCGAACTTAGATTCGAGCGCCTCCCACAAGTCCTTGGCGACATTCACATGTAAATATGCGTCAACCAGTTTATCTCCGATCACGCTAAGAACTGCTCCGAGGAACACAACGGTGGCCTCCTTGAACGCCTTCTCCTGTTCAGGAGCAATCGTTCCTGTGGAGACACCGGTGACCCAGAACACGTTCGTAGCCGTGAGCCATAAAGTGGTCTTAGTCTGCCAACGCTTAAAATACGTACCGGTAAACTTATCCGGTTTCAGTGCAGCGGCAAAGCCACTTGCCGAAAAATTCATACACATAATAGGTTTTTGAATTTTTGAGTAAATAGGCAATTTGTCGACTAAATTAATCCATGAGTAAATCACTAGCATGACATTGACACAAATAAACGCATACTGATATTCAGTCAAGCAAGCACATACTACACTAATTGCAAAAAGATCTACGTATAACGCTAGCATGGCCTCCTCGTCCTCCGCTTTCACTCGAAGGTGAGGAGGAGGAGGACGGCGCTCTGGACTGCTCCGCCTCCTCGTCCTCCGCCCCACAAGGCAAGGGGCGAGATGATGTCGACGCCCTCATGGATGGTTTGGCCTCCTCATCCACCTGCTTGCTTGCATATATAGTCCCTCCGTCCGAAATTACGTGCCGTATAAATGGATGTATCTAGACGTATTTAGTTCTATATACATTCATTTTTTTCCATTTCTACGACAAGTAATTCGGGATGGAGGTCCCTCCGTCCGAAAAACTTGTCTCTCAAATGGATGTATCTAGCACCAAGTTAGTGCTAGATACATCCATTTGAAGGACAAGTTTGGGACAAACTTTTTCAGACGGAGGGAGTATATGATAAAAGTTTAGATGTAGGAAACAATATATAATGCTTCAAAAAGTAATTGCATGAATAAAATGGAGCGCAGAACAGTTTGCTTACCATGATAGGCCATGCTCCAGTTGTATAAGTGCTTTGTACATCACCATATTCTACGTAGAAAGAGGAAAAGGACATGTCAATGATTGAAAAAAAATTGAAGGTACCACTAAGACGACAATATGTAGCACTAATCTAAAATATAGATTTTGACGTGTCTGAGCACTATTACTCAGACTGGAGATAGATTGTATTTATTTATATGGTCATCGCACGCAAACATATTTTCTAGTGCTTTGTTTAGATCTGTTTGTAGACCTGCATCATCACATTTGTTTATGATAATCAAGAAGTTATCCACATGTGCTACAATACATTTAGAAGCTACAAATGTCAAAATATTTCTTCCTTAAGGTATAGCCAAAAGATACTGCAACATGTACTTTTAATAATAGAGATAAATAGAACCAATATAGCAACCAGAATAATAATAATAATAATAATAATAATAATAATAAGCAGAGATGACATCAAATAATGTATTGCCAGCAGGAAGTTCAAGAGATGTGTGTATGAGTAAACATGGGACATACCTCACTGCCTTAAACAGATACATTTCCTTTTGAATATACAAACCATAGCAACCACTGTTTCTTTCGAAATAATCTGCACAATCCTATTGATATAGCCGGATTTGAAATCCTCAATCCTAAGGGCCAACATAGTTGTATCCCTCATGGACCACAAAAGGGCATGTATAATAACAACAACCAACATCATGTGATCCGAGATAATGATAGTAGTACTGAAATTTTGAGGCCCGATCTTCATACTTCGCTACATAGGAAAACAATTAGTACCTTACGGCTTATTAAAATACTCTCTGCTTCATAAAATAATAAAAAATGCACTCTTATTTAAGGTGGTCTATCTTTGGGAACTATTCCCCTACTTGGTTCAGGAGCTGATGAGCCATCATGCTTTTGCATACTACAAAGTAGTTGGTGCACTACTAAATAGGTACTGGAGAAGGTTCTATCTAGCATCAGGGAGGGCTTCATTCTTTTTACAATCCTAACAAGTATTATGTAAAAAATGTTTTTCTTTTGATCTGGCTGGCATTTAAAGTGTTGATTCAATTCATATCGTCATTCTATTTATTTGTCTGCCTTGCTCAGTAAAGCTTGCTTTTGTTAATTAGACCAAAGCTTCCATACCTTTTACAGAAGAAAACAAATAACCTGATGCTAACGTCTGTTAGTTTTCTATATGTGGAAGACAAATGTGTGTGAACCTGCGTGAAAATGGCTTCACAGAGACAAGTACGAACAACTCCATCTCAAAGACATGGTATGGAGTTTGCGTCCAGTTTAGAAGAAACTATTAAAGCAAAGTTCTGACCTTAAGTAAATCCTTATGGTGATATGCAACACTGAGATTGAAATGCTATCATCTCTATCATCTAGTACATGCTTTACAATTAAAAAAAGAACTACCTTCTTCATCTTTCAAGATTTTACCACTGAACATTTGCAAATTCATAGTGTATTTCCATGCATACACAACAAACTTTTTCGGAAATTTTATTATTATTTCGTTTCAATTGGTTTTCCGGGCCACAAGTTCCTTTGGATTAGGAAGAGCGACTGACGGATAAGATGATATAGTAATATCTATAATTTCATAATGATAGATATGTTGTAAACCAGATATGACTTCTATGTGTCTAAAGAATTAGTCAGAACAGCACAAGAATATGGGCACTTTGTATAGAACACAAGAATATGGGCACTTCTTGTATTCGTATTAGGATTTAAAGTAAAAATAACAGAAATGAACAACAGAAACATCTTACAACATGCAACAAATTTTTAGAGTATATTTGAGAAACTTTTGGAGCGGGTGTAATACCTCATTCTTGTGATCTCATAAGAACCCTCATTCCTCATTCATGTGTTCTCGCTGATGCTTCAACATCAACAAATCCAATGAGCATATATCCTCTGTGACACCAACTGGAATCTGTCAAAGGAAAACCTGCAGCATTATTAAACAAACAGTGATTCTGAAAAATGAAATGTCCAACTGAAAATGAGTTGGTGATGTATATACTCTTTCTAAGTAACTATAGAATATAATTTCTGAATGCAGGGTGTAAGTAAGGAATTAATTTATACATAATGGAGTTGGATAAATCCAGCGTTCTAAGAATTGCAGAAAAGAAAAGATATTACAAACGACATCTAAAATGTAATACATGTGGGTTGCAGTAGTCCCTATATCCAGCAAGCATTAGCCTGCATTTTTGTATGATAGACCAATGTAAATGATGTACACCCGCACGTTATTGACATAGTCGAAACTGCACCATAGCAAGTAGAAATTTTTATGGCACTGCATTAATTTTATACCTTTGGATTGAAGACTCTGTACAATACCAATATACCATTCACCTCTTGTCATGGACCTTCTAAAAGAATTACTTCAGATGCCTTTAGTACAACACATGCAATTTTGTGAGATGAGGCCATTGTGAGTATATATAAGTTAATAGTAACTAACTAACTGTATGCATTCCTAGTAACAACAAATGTTAGATGTGCTGAACCGATGCTCTGTGTAGCCTACAATAAACTATTCTATATGCAGATAATATAAGTCGCTCTATATTCTGAACCACCATTTTAATTGCCATGGGGTCTGTTCTGCTTATTCTGATGGATTAATAAAATAGATCCAGTGTTGTACCAAATCCATTGTGCCCAGTAACTACAGGTTACCATTTTTTAGTTTTAACAGCTTTCCATTAAGTAGAGCAATAAAGAATGTAACGAACAGGGGAAAACCAGCAAATTAACCCATTGCTGTAACAGTAGACAAGATGAACAAGTCATAATAGATGGCATACATCATTTATTCTGCTAGTACGGCCATAAGTAGCACCAAAAATATCCTCCTCTTTTGCTGGATACTAAAGTTGGGGATTATCATGAATGCTATTGAACTTCGGCACCTTGCATAAAAATAGCATAGCTAGATACCAGCTCAACTCATGCATACAGATTGTTCTAAAAAAATGGATTTGCGTTCACTGTTCAACAATACCATTATCGCTTACCGGCATGTCAGTATACTTACGCATATAAACAAAATATAATGCTTCGTATTATTTCCTTGAATATACCTAGCTTTGTGGCATAGATATTTCTTAGTTCTATTTGAGTCATTTTAGGATCCTCCATTTTCTTCTGCTCTTTCTTCTTCTGATAAATTATCAAAAGAGCTTAACGCATCATCCTGGATATTAACATCAGAACCATCATCTTTAATAAGTTTCGGAAGTTGCGATATACTCTACTTTCTAGAAGCTGCTGGGTGAGAAGAAATCTACACAAAAAAAGGGTAAAATAACAGAACTCTTTCAGGTCTGTGCATTCAAAAAGAAGAAAAGGTATTGCTTAGTATATAAAAGTGACCTGGACACATACGCCTTGATATTTCTAAGCCTCGGCAGAGGCATGCTTGCTTGCATTTGACATACGAGGAAGAAAGAAGACCATTCAAAAAGAACACCGCCTACTTTGAGTTAATGAAATTTTAGAACTATGTTACCAGCCCATTCAACTTTATTTACAAGGGTGAGATCTAAATTATCAGCAGTGCGATTTCTTCAGTCTTAGATTCTGCATAATGACAACTACATTGTGAAGGATTGAAGTTTAACCTGAAACCATAGGGCGGAGACATCAGCAAATCAACCAGTCAAAACCTTAGAAACAATCGACTGCAAGATTAGATACACTCACGGGCTAGAATGATACAAAATGCACCAAGAAATGATCTCAACATGCCCTCAATGCCTACCATCAATTAAAAAGCATTAGACCACAAGATTAAATACACTCATGGTTAGAGTGATATAAAATGGTTACATAAATATAAGAAAAAGTCACCTGCTCAACTGGCCTTTTGACTCTCTCCTCATGGTTCCTCCGTCAATCACCCACTCTACCATCAATTAAAAAGCATTAGACCACAAGATAAAATACACTCACGGTTAGAGTGATACAAAATGGTTACATAAATATAAGAAAATGTCACCTGCTCAACTGGTCTTTTGACTCTCTCCTTATGTTTCCTCCGTCAATCACTCACTCTACCATGTCAAATTATCCATATGTGTAGCAATAGCACATTCCACCCTAGAAGCTGCAACCCAATGGAATGACTTACAAGCGTAATAATATAGATGCAAAGCTAACCAAAAGACTTCTTCTCAAACATTACACTTGTACTAACACGAAGATAAAAGAAATATGTAATACTTGCTCAGTTAGAACAAATGCAATAAGATAATATTATGCAAAAGAGAGTTGAATGAATCTCAATGAGTATAACAAAGTATTAGAGTGGGAAAGAAAGCTGGCAAAAGAAAATTGGCCTTACAGATACACATAACAAGTCAAACTTGTCATTTTCACATACACTGTGGGCATGGCACTAAAGCATCAGTAGTGGAGTTAAAAAATTAAAGTGAAAAATATAAACTTTTAGTGACAATCAATCAACATGTTTTCTGTGAGAAAAAACAATAAAAATTGGCACTATATTATGAAGATATAACTTGCTACATCATGAATCATGAATTTACTAAAGAGTACAATTTTTAGTGACAATCAATCAACATGTTTTCTGTGAGAAAAAACAATAAAAATTGGCACTATATTATGAAGATATAACTTGCTACATCATGAATCATGAAATTAGAGCAGAATTTCATCACCATGCATCATGCAAACAACGTGTGAGATCAAAGTAGAGAAAGATCTAACCTGATGATGAGTGGCTGGAATTGTATTGGAGCTGAAGTATCACCGACATCCAACATCTGAGTCATTGTTGTAATTACTTCCCTCCAACAAGCAGCAAAAGGATGGGGTACCTTCCATCTAACAGCCTCGTAAACTGAACTCAATCCAAATGCATTTGCTATGGAAACCTTTTAATCAAAGAGGAGCCCCTACTCTCTTTACTGGGCAGAAGATGGAAGTTTGCAGCCCACTTGTATCTGGACTTTGCAGCCCACTGTCCTGACTGTTTCGAAACCCGCCAGTGTTTCAACCACTGAACCATTTTCTGTCCTAAAAATGAACCAGTAGTAGCAATCAGCAGCTCCCAAACGGCAGGAGATTAGACATCGGCCGCTGTACTCCACACTGCAATGGCAATTTTAAAGATTAAATCGACATTTGCATCTATTTCGTATTGAAATAATAGCAGAAACAGTCTCTGGTGGCAGTTTGAAATAATTTTACAGTATGTATTCAGAAATATTAGTAAAATACCTGCATGATTCGTCAGAAAAACACACACAAGAGAAGAAGGATTAATTTTATTCTTACTAAGCGGAGCAACACTAACTTGGTATGCTCCTGCTCGTTGAGGGCCTCGCACTCATCGACGAACTTGTGCCTGGCGAGTGACTGGTCCTTGCCCTCCAGCACGAGGGAGAGCTCCCCCTTAAGCTCCTCAAATGACTAGAACATCACCCCGCTGAGCACCTCCTGCCCCTTTGCCGCGGCCCTGCAGCCGACCGTCGACCCTGCCACAGACGGAAGCCCCCTTGGCAACCTCACCAAACTGGCAGTGAGCCCCGCCCTAGAGAGCTGTCCAACCGCTGCGGCGGTGGCGGTGGCCGGAGACGGCGCAACCCTAGGTAGCATCTCGAACTCCCGTCCTCCGCGGGCTTGCGCGAGCATGAGCTGGGACTGGAGGCGCAAGGCGACCTGGTCTTCGTCGTCGCCTGCGAGGGCGGGGAGCCGAGCGAGGTCGCGCCGGTTGGCGGCTTGCGCTGGAGGCGGCAGGAAATTTAGGAGGAAAGAGGGAGAAGGGGACGCATCGGGAGAGAGGGTTTGGGGTGATGGGCTGATGGGTAGCTTCTCTACGAAGGCAACCTGGCTACGTGGGCCAATGGCAACAAGCTGCCAAACACACGGCATCGTCGAATCGCTGGCTTGATTTTCTTTTCTTCTCTCGCCCAATTGCTCGATCTCTCTTTGTCTCCTAGCTATCCAACGTGGCATAGCCCAGATAGAGCTTTTGATGCACACCTTATTGTTTTTGATGAGTCCCTAGGCCACCCAGCTATATATAAAATTCTTTTGTGGGGAAGCTATATTTAAAGTCTTAGTCATCCTCTTATTATCTACGAACAAGTGGCAATTCAACCTAAATATAGTAAGTAATCTTAAGCTACCTTATAATGAAACGTTTCACTATTCTCAAAGAAAACTTCAAAAAAAATCATAAATATAGTTTTGGATAGACATGACATAAGAACTTTTTGGATAGACATGACATAAGAACTGACAATATAAATGAATTTTTTCGATGACTGACAACATAAATATTATTTATCCCATTAAAACGCCTACGTAAACTGGTGTGGTGGTTAGCCCATGCACACGCGAGGTTCAAACCACGGTGGTTTTTCCCTTTCAGATTATATAAATTTAGCATTTAAAATAATCTGTACGTTTCCAGGATATATCTCTATATCTCTACTCCTAATGTCTGAGTTGGTGAATAGCATCCACGGTTTATTTTCGTCCCACCATTTTCGTCCGTTTTATTTTTGCTGGTTTTTTTCGTCCCCCTCCCACTGGTTTATTTTCGCCTCATTTCCTAAAGGAGGAGTCTGCGGTTGTGATGGTGGATCCGTACGTCGTTCGTTCGCCTGCCTCCCCTTCATTCGTTCCCCACCCCTTCGTCTCACCCTCCCAACGTAAAAGTCATACATGGAAACAAAACAAAGAATCCTAACAATAATAAGGAAAAGAACCCAAAGAATCAGCACAGTCGTAGCCTTCCTCCCATCCTCGTAGTGCAGAAGTAATATACATGGGGAAAAACCATAGGATCATAACAATAATTAGCCACAAGATATGGAAAGCCCGACAAGATTGATCACACCATCAAGCTGAAGGAAATATGCTCTAGAGGCAATAATAAAGTTGTTATTTATATTTCCTTATTCATGATAAATGTTTATTATTCATGCTAGAATTGTATTGATCGGAAACCCAAATACATGTGTGAATACATAGACAAACACTGTGTCCCTAGTGAGCCTCTAGTTGACTAGCTCGTTGACCAAAGATGGTTAAGGTTTTCTAACCATGGACATGAGTTGTCATTTGTTAACGGGACCACATCATTAGGAAAATGATGTGATGGACAAGACTCATCCGTTAGCTTAGCATAATGATCGTTCAGTTTTATTGCTATTGCTTTCTTCATGTCAAATACATATTCCTTCGACTATGAGATTATGCAACTCCCGGACACCGGAGAAATACCTTGTGTGCTATCAAACGTCACAACGTAACTGGGTGATTATAAAGATGCTCTATAGGTATATCCGAAGGTGTTTGTTGGCTTGGCATAGATCGAGATTAGAATTTCTCACTCCGAGTATCGGAGAGGTATCCCTAGGCCCTTTCGGTAATACACATCATAAGAAGCCTTGCGAGCAAAGTGACTAATGAGTTAGTTGCGGGATGATGTATTACGGAACGAGTAAAGAGACTTGCATCTAATGATATTGAACTAGGTATGAAGATACCAACGATCGAATCTCGGGCAAGTAACATACTGATGGACAAAGGAAATTGTGCCGGTTGTCATTATGGTTCGACCGGTAAAGATCTTTGTAGAATATGTAGGAGCCAATATGAGCATCCAGGTTCCTTTATTGGTTATTGACTGGAGAGGTGTTTCGGTCATGTCTACATAGTTCTCGAACCCGTAGGGTCCGCACGCTTAACGTTCGATGACGACATAGTATTATATGAGTTATGTGATTTGGTGGCCGAATGTGGTTTGAAGTCCCGGATGAGATCACACACATGACGAGGAGTATCGAAATGGTCGAGAGGTAAAGATTGATATATAGGACGATGGTATTCGGACACCGGAAGTGTTTCAAAGGGTATTGGGTACATATAGGATCACCTGAAGGGGTTTCGGGCACCCCCGGCAAAGATGTGGGCTTAATGGGCCAAGTGAGGGACAAACCAGCCCACAAGGGGTTGGTGCACCCCTCCACCAGGCCGGCCAGCCCTAGGGAAAGGAAAGAGGGGAGGGCAAGTCCCTCATTCCTTCCCCTCCTCAAGGGAGAAAGGAAGGGGGGGGCATCTCCCCCTTCCTCCCCCTGGCGCCTATACAAGGAAGGGGGGCGAACTAGGGCAGGAGCCCAAGTGGGATTCCGCCTCACTTGGGGCGCCCCTTGGCCTCTCCCCTCTCCCTCCCACCTATATATATATGAGGAGGGGACGCCTAGAACACACAACATCAATTGTTAGACGTGTGCGGCTCCCCCCCCTCCACAGTTTATACCCCCGGTCATATTTCTCGCGGTGCTTAGGTGAAGCCGTGCGCGGATTACTTCACCATCACCGTCACCACGCTGTCATGCTATCGAACTCACCTACTACCTCGACACCTTGCTGGATCAAGAAAGCGAGAGACGTCACCGAGCTGAATGTGTGCAGAACTCGAAGGTGTCGTTCGTTCGGTACTCGATCGGTGGAACGCAAAGAAAGTTCAACTACATCAACCGCATTGTGAAACGCTTATGCTTACGGTGTACGAGGGTACGTAGACACACTCTCCCTCTCGTTGCTATGCATCTCCATGGATAGATTATTGCGTGTGTGTAGAATTTTTTTTGTTTTCCATGCAACGATTCCGAGTAGTGGCATCCAAGCCAAGTCTATGCGTAGATGATATGCATGAGTAGAACACAAAGAGTTATGGGCGGTGATAGTCATACTGCTTACCACCAACGTCTTATTTTGATTCGGCGGTATTGTGGGATGAAGCGCCCCGGATGAACCTTACATGTCCATGCACATGAGACCGGTTCCACCGACAGACATGCTCGGTTCATTATACGTGGATGGTAGGTATGGTTTTCTCCTCCGACGTCGCAGTCTTCTGGGGGTGCCAAATCCAAAGTACAATGGCGTAGCCGGTGTGTTGCCCTGTTCTGATTCGTTCAACGTAATGCTTTCGCCTTTGGCGAGCCACTTTGGAGGTCCGCAAAGCTGCATATCAGCGATGGAGACGCGTCGAGCTCGGGTGTGGAGGTGATCCGTCATTTTTTCCTTTGGAGGCTGCTATGGTGGTGCCAGAGGCAGGTGACGGGCGTTGATGTCAAGCTCAAGGTTTCTTCAGCCTTATTAGTGCTTTTACTTCTTGGTTGTTGTTCCTTTGTGCAAAGGCTAGCGTTCTGTTATTTGTTCAGTTTTGCCAGGTCGGCATGTACGTGGCTTGTACTATGATCCTTATGGTATAAATGGGACATGTATTCCACGCAAAAAAATCTTCTATTTTCGTCTGGTATTCTGATGAGCATAGATGGGTAATAAATTTATATATTTCATTATCATAAAATTCATAATACCAGCATTTATTTTTGTTATCATTGTATTAAATATATTAGTTTAGGAAATTGTAGGGATGTGTCTGACTATATTTTTTTCATTTTATACTTTGGTGAAACGGTAAAGAACTAGTGAAGATGCGTTTAAAGACCTTTGACATGAATTATTCATGCTAACTACAGATTGTGCAGGATGGGTGTGAGTTGAGGAAACCCTTTTTATTATACTTGATCTCAAACATTGTGCGAATGAACTAAAGACAACTTTTTTTATATTATGCAAGACTTTCTTAAGCGCATCAAATATATCTTAATTTGTAATAGTTTTTTTGTTGGATCTTCGTTTTATATTAATACATCGTCAAATTGCCTCTTATTATTAATTTACATTTCCTTTTAAAAAATACATTGCAACCGAAGTGAACTTCAGTTATTACCCGACTGTGCCCATGTTATATTGTCTCTACATGTGAAATTTAACATGCACTATCTTTATATAACTCCAGCAAAATATATTTTAAAAGCCCGTGGCAACACACGAGCATTCTACTAGTAAATAATAGTTGTGGATGTTTAACGCTAACGTGCTTCAACTTCATTAGAAAGACATGTCCACCAAGATTTGACTCATTTGCATTTACTCCATTAGTTGGTAGATCGGGAGGCATTTTAACAGTCTGGTGTCCAATTCACTTTAAAGGAGAGTTGTTGTTTCAGAATAACTATGTTGTGTCTGTGATGCTGCAATCCAACAGATGTGGCAGTTGTTGGACACTAACAAACATTTATGCACCCTGCCAAGATGACAAAAAAGTAGAGTTCTTGAACTGGCTGGAAGGAACCCAAATTCCTGACAATGCAGATTGGTTATTAGTTGGGGATTTCAACCTTATAAGGAGCTTTGAGGACAGAAACAAACCAGGAGGGAATCTTAATGACATGTTTCATTTTAATGGTGTCATCAGTCAGTTGGGATTAATTGAAATACCTCTAAAGGGTAGGAAATACACTTGGAGTAATATGCAGGATAACCCCCTTCTTGAAAGATTAGACTGGGTTTTCACATCAACCTCTTGGACCCTGTCATATCCCAACACTTTGGCTTTCCCTCTTGCTATGACCACTTCGGATCATGTTCCATGTGTTATCCAAATACAAAATTCCATGCCTAAAAGTACCATCTTTAGATTTGAGAACTGGTGGTTGGACCATCAAAGTTTTTTTTCCTCTAGTTGAATCCATTTGGACACAAAGTATTCATTACGCGGAGGCTGCTAAGAGGATTAATACCAAGATGAAGATCCTTAGGAAACAGCTCAAACTTATGGCCAAAACTCCGTCCAACCTGAAGGAAGATATTGCTAATGCAAATGCTTTGATTGAAATGCTTGACGCAATTGAAAACTTCAGAAATCTTGCTGACATTGAAGCCGAACTCAGGAGGGATATTAAGCTTCATCTAGAACAACTCTTATTACAGCAAAAAGCTTACTGGCAGCAGAGTGGGGAAATAAAGTGGGTGACTCTGGGCAATGAAAACTCTAAAAATTTTCATGCCATGGCAACAATTCAGCATATGCATAACTATATTGCTTCACTCAAACAGGCGGATGGTACAGAGGTCAGTAGTCATGATGCCAAAGCAACACTTCTGCTTGAGGCTTTCAAAGATAGATTACGGCAATTAGGCAACTTTGAAATTCCACAGGAATTACTTAGTATTTTACCAACTCATCATGATCTGTCATTCCTTGAAGCTCCTTTTTCCAATGATGAGATTGATGCAATTATCAAGGAATTGCCTTCTAACAAATCCCGGGTCCTGATGGTTTTAATACTGACTTCATCAAGAAGTGTTGGCCAGTTATCAAACAAGACTTTTATGATCATTGCAACCAATTTCATAGAGGAGACATTTGCATTCAAAGCATTAACAGTTCGTTCATCACTCTCATACCAAAGAATAATGCTGCTTCTACAGTTCATGATGTTAGACCCATTTCCTTACTCAGTTGTACAATCAAACTGATTACTAAACTCCTTGCAAATAGGCTGCAATCAGTAATCCTGGAACTTATACATGTTAATCAATATGGATTTATTAAATCAAGGACCATACAGGATTGCATAGCTTGGGCATATGAATATCTGTTCCAATGTCACAAGAGCAAAAATCCATCAGTTGTGCTTAAATTAGACTTTGAAAAGGCTTTCGATAAGATTGAACATGGTATGATTTTGGCTGTTCTAAAGCAGAGGGGTTTTGGCCCCAAGTGGTGTTCTTGGATTCAGCAAATTTTGGGCAGTGCCACTTCAGTTGTTCTTTTAAATGAAGTTCCAGGGAATAACTTCAAATGTAGAAGAGGGGTTAGGCTGGGGGATCCTCTGTCCCCACTCCTGTTTGTGCTAGCAGCTGATTTCTTGTAGACAATTCTAAATGATGCTATCTAGAAAGGCTCTTTACAGGTTCCAGTTAGCTTTGCATCCTGTCGGGACTTCCCCATATTGCAATATGCAGATGACACGCTCATTTTCGTGCCAGCTTCTATCGATTAGATGACTCATCTCGTGCAGCTAGTTAGTATCTTTTCTAGAGCCTCTGGTTTGCAAGTCAACTATCACAAGTCAAGTATCTTACCCATTAATGTACAGGAGGACACCTTGCATCAACTATCCAATCTTCTGGGTTGCACCATTGGAACTTTCCCGTTCATGTATCTTGGCACACCCCTCAGTTATACAAAACCAAAGATGCAGTTCTTCATGTATATCATCTAGAGAATTCAAAAGAGACTCAATGCATGCTCTCAGTATCTCAGTTACGATGGGAGACTATTGATGGTTAATGCGGTCCTCTCCTCATTACCAACTTTCATCATGAGCTGCATCATACTTTACAAAGGTATAATTGACCAGATTGATAAGTACAGAAGGCATCTTTTCTGGAGAGGTAAAGACTTGGAAAAAAAGAACCCACCACTGGCTGCCTGGGATCTAATCTGCCAACCAAAGGAAAGAGGTGGGATCGGCATTCTGAATCTTTTAACACAAAATGCTTGTTTGCTAATGAAAATGTTACACAAGTTTATGAATCACAGTGATATACCATGGGTTAAGATGATATGGGAAATTTACTATCAGAATGCCTTGCCTGATACACAATTGGTGAGTTGTTCATTTTGGTGGAGAGATTGCTTAACATGCTGGTTGTACATTACAGAATGGTCGAACTTTGGACTTTTGGTCTGATCCATGGGATGGAGAACCTAAACTTACACTCTGGCCACATTTACACTCTTTCGCTATCAAGCAACAAATCTCCATCGCTGAACTATGGCACACAGAGGATCTACACTTCCACCTGCCTCTGTCAGAGGAGGCTTATGCACAATTTCAGGAAGTGGAACAGTTCTTACAGGATGTCATTCTCACAGCTGACCATGACATCTGGCAGATACCTGGTCAATCTGCATATAAGGTTTCTCAGGTTTACAAAATACTTTCACCAGCTACAGAAATTCTGCCAGTACTGAAATGGCTCTGGAAGACGTGCTGCCAATTAAAACACAAGATATTTTTTTGGCTGCTGATCAACGACAGACTGAATACGCGAGCGCTCCTTCAACGTAAGAATTTATTTATTCAAGATTATACTTGTGTTATGTGTAATATGCAGGTCACTGAAGCACGAGATCATCTTTTCCTGCACTGTCCTTTTGCGCAACTATGCTGGAAGTATATTTGTCCAGGCTGGTCTCCCACGCACCTTGGCATCCAAGAGATAAATGCATTGAAGCAATTACTCAATGTTCCGTTCTCTCTTGAGATCATCATTCTTATTTCCTGGGCGATCTGGACAACGAGGAATGATTTCATTTTCAAGAGGATCCCACCAAGTGTGTATCATTGCATGAGAAAATTTAAAGAAGAACTCAAGTGGTTCATCTACAGAGCGAAAAGACAGGAATACAGCGGCTTTCATGATTGGGTGAAAGATTTTCGCTAAGCCATACTGTAATTGTTGTAATGTAGTATTCTAGATTTATTCTTTATTCTTTTGTACTTGTATTGTAATTATTTCTTTCTTTCTTGAAGACTTCGTATTTATTTTCAAAAATTAATAAAAATACGCAGCAGAGTCCTGTTGTTTCCTTAAAAAAACGCTAACGTGCTTGGTCTGGTGGTCATCTAAGCGAGTCAATTACCACTAGCAGGTGGGCCTACACGGTGCTGGCACACTGCATGTGCAGGCCATACGACCGAATACAATAGAATGCACCGTATTTACACGCTGAGACAAGTTAAGTGACTAGAAATCCGTATTTTACAAGTTTTAGAACCGAACTGAATATCAAGTGCAAGTTGTGTGACTACCAGTGATATTACCTCCGCCGGTTTTATACCTTCGGTTCATGCAAAAACCGGCCACTTTACATGGTTTTTTCGGTCCAATTTCAGCTCGGTCTTTTTTGTTTGAAAACCCGATAGGGGCGCCGGTTCCGTTTTTTCCGATCCGACTGCCGGTCTGGTCCGGTTTTTTAAACTATGGGCCCAACAATATAAATCTGAAATTAAACTGCTCCTCTCCATAACTTCATTCATCCATTCCTCCATAGAGACACTCTTTCTAATGCTGGATATATGTTTCTGATCAACGTTTACCACCTAAGTGAACATCCAGATTATCGAACAAGTTATCGGTTACTTTCCGGTCAACGTTTACCACCTGAGTGAACATCCAGATTACGGAACAAGTTATCGGTTAACTTCGTGTCAACATTTACCACCCGAGTGAACATCCAGAATATGCAACAAGTTTTTGGCCAACGTTTACAACCTTACTGAAAATTCAAATTAGTTGTCATCACATTGGGCAAAAGATGGGCATTCAAGAAATTCGGTGCCACCTGTACGTAACGCTGACGATGGATGCTTTGACGTGTTAAGGGAAGCCCACTGATCCTGCCATTTACATGACATGTTTTCTTGTGCCGTTCATCACGATATAGAGATCAAAGGGAAATATACGGTGTGAATTATAAGTGTCTGTGAAAAGACAATGAGAGACTAGAGGAAAAAGGAAGAAAGCAATGGTGCCGAGGAATCTAGAAGTAGGTAATATCATGTAGTGATGGGTTGGCACGGAAAATATGTAGGATTTGTTGTTGAAACTCGGCCCTCAGGATTGATCACATCAAATCATGATGAACGCGCACGCGCAATTTCTTTTTTACCAAAGGCACATGTCGTGCCTTTCTTTTCCCTGTTTTTCTTTTCTGTTTTCTTGCACCACGGTAGAAATCTATGCCCTGGCCGGTTTTTGGTTCTGGAAAAACTGATGGATTACCACTAGCAGGTGGGCCTACACGGTGCTGGCACACTGCATGTGCAGGCCATACGACCGAATACAATAGAATGCACCGTATTTACACGCTGAGACAAGTTAAGTGACCAGAAATCCGTATTTTACAAGTTTTAGAATCAAACTGAATATCAAGTGCAAGTTGTGTGACTACCAGTGATATTACCTCCGCCGGTTTTATACCTTCGGTTCATGCAAAAACCGGCCAGTTTACAAGTTTTAGAACCAAACTGAATATCAAGTGCAAGTTGTGTGACTACCAGTGATATTACCTCCGCCGGTTTTATACCTTCGGTTCATGCAAAAACCGGCCAGTTTACGCGCAATTTCTTTTTTACCAAAGGCACGGTCAATAACTAAGATGTTAAGTGTGTATCCGAGAAAACTGATGTTGACTTCTTGGTTCTGGATTTCTTCTCTGCATTTGACTCCAATGTATTGCACAACAATTGTCTACTAGATTATCTTGACGTGTGTTTCACCTCATTAGCTCTAGATCACACACAAAAAGATTTCCTGGGTATTGTTGCAAGACATGAGAATTACTGGAATGGTTCATTACACCACGACAGAACTGCCAATTCTGCCTGAACCTCCGCCGCCCCTCTCGCCGGCCGACGGGGGTGGATCGGGGGCCAACGGGAGGGGGTGTTCCCCGTCGTCGCGCCGCATAGATGACCTGCCTTGTGGGGAGGTGTTTCCGCCGCCGCCGCCTCGTCGGTTGTCGCCGGATTCGCCGCTCCCTGAGGATCTGCAGCCGACGCTCGTGGTTGCAGCGGATCTACTCCCTCCCCCGCCGTCCCCTAGTTCGGCGGATCGGGATTGGGACTTTTTGCATCCCACGAAATGGTTAGTGCGTTTTCAAGATGATAGGGCGCCGGGGCGATGGATCAATGGCTCGATCTACTCGCATCCGTCTCGTTGGATGACGATCCAAGATGAAGATGGAGATATTTTGGCCGGACGACATCTCTACGTTGATGAAGAGCTTGCGATCGGTAAGAGTCTAATTATCGATGTTTTCAATATCGAGGTTCTTGAGTGTGTGCAGGCTCCCATGGATTGCGACGAGCAACTCGATGTACTGGATCTTACGGAGGACGCCGACGGACCCAAGACCACGCAGCGGGTTGGAGGACGTTTCTGGATTCTTGCTGATGAAGATGATGACGATGATGATCCACCGGAAACGACGGTTCGGCCACCAACTTCAGCTGGCGTGGCTACATCTGCTTCGGTACCTAAAACTATGGTGAGTAGTAAGAAATCGGTCTCTTTTGGCACTCCGGTTCCTTCGCAGAAGTCGAAAGTGAAACCATGGAGTGGACCTTTGCCGAAGGAGGGGCCGCCGGCTATCACGTTGTCGGATTTTTTTTCTCCCCGAGTGCTGGACGAGAGTAACTCGGAGAAAGAAGAAAGGAGGTCGCAGGGATTCACAACGATCGTCGGCGGTGGCCGCTGCGTGTGACATTCGAGCGGCCAGGTCTGAGCGTTTGAATGCTCTTTTGGGTTCAGGTGGGCCGCCGGAGAGTATTCGCGATGTGGGCCTGGCTAATACTGGGCTTGAGGCCCAGGGGGTTGGCCAGGTTCGCGTAGCGACGGGCGTGGGAGATGTGCATGAGGTTGCATCGGACCCAGCGCCCTTGCATGCACGATCTGTCTCACCCCCTCTCGTTGGTGCCGCTAGCATTCGCCGTCGCGGGACAGTAGGTTTTCCTTCGGCTTCCTTGCGCCGCCTCCTCCCTGCTCACGCCGGAGTTCGACGACTCCCACTGGCGGAGATGCCGCCTAAGCCACCACCGCCACGGGCTGCGCCGGGGGTGAGAAACCCGGCCGGGGCCGCGGGGGCCTCCGCTCCTCCGGCCGCGTCTGCGACTGCGCCGGGCCCCGCTCGGTCGGCGCCTACCACTCGGGCCGTTCCACCACCGCCTCGGGGAGCGCCTCCTCCGCCTCCGGCTAGGGTGGCCCTGTCGTCCAAGACCGCGCCACCTCCGCTTCCCCAACCTAGGGCAGCACCACCACCGCCACCAAGGGCTGAGCCCCAACGGCCGTGGCCGAGGCAGATGGCGGGTGGTCGCGGCGGCAATGGCCTTGCCGCAAACGGCCGTGGGGCGGGGGCGTCGGCGGGGGATGATCGGAATCCTCCGCGTGGGCAGTGGGGCGATGATGGTCATGATGCTTATGGCTCTGGGCTGCATAGGGGATCGTCGTCTACTGGTGGTGGACGTGGACATGCATGGGTGGATGACGGCAATGCCAACCAAGGTTTCCAAGGACCGCCCGACAACTTTGTGGAGGGTGCGGTTGGCCCCAATAACCGTTCTTTCTGGGGTCGTTTCCGCGGAGGGCGGGGCGGGAACAGACGTTTCTATCAGCTAAGGCATCCGAAGAATACGGTTGAGACGGAGTTGGCTGACGGTGGATCGAATCTACCGCAGGTGGCGGTGGAGACGGTTCAGGCTCTGGCCGAAGTTACGTTTCCGGAACCCATGTAGACCGGTGATTCTGCGTCGGAGCATGGTACAGACAAATCGGAGGCTGACAAGTTGTCCAAGTGGGCGGCAAAGAAGAAGAAGCTTACGTGTTTTCGCTGTGGCGACACGGGACACTTTATGGCTGAGTGTACTGCGGAGTTATGTGACCTATGCCGGACACCTAAGCATTCCGCTGCTGAGTGTCCGCTTATGCTTGGGCCTAAGCCTTCTGTTCAGATTTTCGGGGTCTGCTGCTCGGAGTTGATGTTCTTCGAGTCTCCCAGAGTGGCACCTTTGGCACCAGCGGTAGAGACTTCTTTCCCAGGGGTGGTGAAGGTAGTCCATGGACCGTTGACCGAGGCGCAAATTATTCAGCAGCTGCGGGAACTCGTTCCGAGTAATTTTCAGTGGTCGTTGCTCAAGCTAAATGATACGTCTTACAAAGTTGATTTTTCGTCTAAGGAGGATCAGGTGCGAATCCTCAAGTTTGGTATGAGCAGGGTTACAGGCACCAGTTTTGTGTTACAGTTTGATGAGTGGAAAAAGAAGGAGCCGCAGGGCATGCCGTTGAGGCAGATTTGGGTTCGTTTCTCCGGGGCACCATCTGATCCCTTGGATAGCTTCTTGGTAACGTGGAGATTGGGGTCTTTGATCGGCAAGACTGAACAGGTCGATATGCCATTTACTCGGGCCAACGGGGTAGCGCGTTTACTTGTCCGTGTGGCTAATATCGAGTTCTTGCCGAATGTGGCGCCTTGGACATATGATGGTGTTATGTATCAGCTGGACGTTTTGCATGAGGATCCTAATTTTTTCGATGAGTTTGAGGATGATAACCCTGAAGCTGAAGGAAATATGCCCTAGAGGCAATAATAAAGTTATTATTTATTTCCTTATATCATGATAAAATGTTATTATTCATGCTAGAATGTATTAACAGGAAACATTAATACATGTGTGAATACATAGACAAAACTTAGTGTCACTAGTATGCCTCTACTTGACTAGCTCGTAATCAAGATGGTTATGTTTCCTAACCATGAACAAAGTGGTTATTGAATTAACGAGGTCACATCATTAGTTGAATGATTCTAATTGACATGACCATTCATAGCTTAGCCCGATCGGTTTAGTATGTTGCTATTGCTTTCTTCATGACTTATACATGTTCCTATGACTATGACTATGAGATTATGCAACTCCCGTTTACCGGAGGAACACTTTGTGTGCTACCAAACATCACAACGTAACTGGGTGATTATAAAGGAGCTCTACAGGTGTCTCCAAAGGTAGATGTTGGGTTGGCATATTTCGAGATTAGGATTTGTCACTCCGATTGTCGGAGAGGTATCTCTGGGCCCTCTCGGTAATGCACATCACATAAGCCTTGCAAGCATTGCAGCCAATGAGTTAGTTGCGAGCTGATGTATTACGGAACGAGTAAAGAGACTTGCCGGTAACGAGATTGAACTAGGTATTGGATACCGACGATCGAATCTCGGGCAAGTAACATACCGATGACAAAGGGAAGAACGTATGTTGTTATGCGGTCTGATCGATAAAGATCTTCGTAGAATATGTAGGAGCCAATATGGGCATCCAGGTCCCACTATTGGTTATTGACCGGAGATGTGTCTCAGTCATGTCTGCATTATTCTCGAACCGTAGGGTCCGCACGCTTAACGTTACGATGACAGTTATTATGAGTTTATGCATTTTGATGTACCGAAGTTAGTTCGGAGTCCCGGATGTGATCACGGACATGACGAGGAGTCTCAAAATGGTCGAGACATAAAGATTGATATATTGGAAGCCTATGTTTGGATATCGGAAGTGTTCCGGGTGAAATCGATATTTTACCGGAGTACCGGGAGGTTACCGGAACCCCCCGGGAGCTGTATGGGCCTTAGTGGGCTTTAGTGGAAAGGAGAAGAGGCAGCCCAAGATGGGCCGCGCGCCTCCCCCCTCCCCTAGTCCTATTAGGACAAGGAGAGGTGGTCGGCCCCCCTCTCTCTCTTTCCCCCTCAGCGAATCCTATTCCAACTAGGATTGGGGGGAGGAATCCTACTCCCAGAGGGAGTAGGACTCCCTTGGCGCGCCCTCCTTGGCCGGCCGGCCCCCTCCCCTTGGCTCCTTTATATACGGAGGCAGGGGGCACCCCTAGACACACAAGTTGATCATTGAGATCGTTCCTTAGCCGTGTGCGGTGCCCCCTGCCAACATATTCCACCTCGATCATATTGTAGCAGTGCTTAGGCGAAGCCCTGCGACGGTAGAACATCAAGATCGTCACCACGCCGTCGTGCTGACGGAACTCCTCCCCGATGCTTTGCTGGATCAGAGCCCGGGGATCGTCATCGAGTTGTACGTGTGCTAAGAACTCGGAGGTGCCGGAGTAACGGTGCTTGGATCGGTCGGATCGGGAAGACGTACGACTACTTCCTCTACGTTGTGTCAACGCTTCCGCAGTCGGTCTGTGTGGGTACGTAGACAACACTCTCCCCTCTCGTTGCTGTGCATCACCATGATTTTGCATGTGCGTAGGAAATTTTTTTGAAATTACTACGTTCCCCAATAGTGGCATCCGAGCCCAGGTTTTATGGTTTGATGTTATATGCACGAGTAGAACACAGGTGAGTTGTGGGCGATATAAGTCATACTGCCTACCAGCATGTCATACTTTGGTTCGGCAGTATTGTTGGACGAGACGACCCGGACCAACATTACGCGTACGCTTACGCGAGACCGGTTCCCCCGACGTGCTTTGCACATTGGTGGCTTGCGGGCGACTGTCTCTCCAACTTTAGTTGAACCGAGTATGGCTACGCCCGGTCCTTGCGAAGGTTAAAACAAAGTCAAATTGACAAACTATCGTTGTGGTTTTGATGCGTAGGTGAGATTGGTTCTTGCTTAAGCCCGTAGCAGCCACGTAAAACTTGCAACAACAAAGTAGAGGACGTCTAACTTGTTTTTGCAGGGCATGTTGTGATGTGATATGGTCAAGGCATGATGATGAATTTTATTGTATGAGATGATCATGTTTTGTAACCGAGTTATCGGCAACTGGCAGGAGCCATATGGTTGTCGCTTTATTGTATGCAGTGCAATCGTGATGTAATGCTTTACTTTATCACTAAGCGGTAGCGATAGTCGTGGAAGCATAAGATTGGCGAGACGACAACGATGCTACGATGGAGATCAAGGTGTCGCGCTGGTGACAATGGTGATCATGACGGTGCTTCGGAGATGGAGATCACAAGCACAAGATGATGATGGCCATATCATATCACTTATATTGATTGCATGTGATGTTTATCTTTTTATGCATCTTATCTTGCTTTGATTGACGGTAGCATTATAAGATGATCTCTCACTAAATTATCAAGAAGTGTTCTCCCTGAGTATGCACCATTGCCAAAGTTCGTCGTGCCCAGACACCACGTGATGATCGGGTGTGATAAGCTCTACGTCCATCTACAACGGGTGCAAGCCAGTTTTGCACACGCAGAATACTCAGGTTAAACTTGACGAGCCTAGCATATGCACATATGGCCTCGGAACACTAAGATCGAAAGATCGAGCGTGAATCATATAGTAGATATGATCAACATAGCGATGTTCACCATTGAAAACTACTCCATTTCACGTGATGATCGGTTATGGTTTAGTTGATTTGGATCACGTGATCACTTAGAGGATTAGAGGGATGTCTATCTAAGTGGGAGTTCTTAAATAATATGATTAATTGAACTTTAATTTATCATGAACTTAGTCCTAGTAGTATTTTGCAAATAATGTTGTAGATCAATAGCTCGCGTTGTTGCTTCCCTGTGTTTATTTTGATATGTTCCTAGAGAAAATTGTGTTGAAAGATGTTAGTAGCAATGATGCGGATTGGATCCGTGATCTGAGGTTTATCCTCATTGCTGCACAGAAGAATTATGTCCTTGATGCACCGCTAGGTGACAGACCTATTGCAGGAGCAGATGCAGACGTTATGAACGTTTGGCTAGCTCAATATGATGACTACTTGATAGTTTAGTGCACCATGCTTAACGGCTTAGAATCGGGACTTCAAAGACGTTTTGAACGTCATGGACCATATGAGATGTTCCAGGAGTTGAAGTTAATATTTCAAGCAAATACCCGAGTTGAGAGATATGAAGTTTCCAACAAGTTCTATAGCTAAAAGATGGAGGAGAATCGCTCAACTAGTGAGCATGTGCTCAGATTGTCTGGGTACTACAATCGCTTGAATCAAGTGGGAGTTAATCTTCCAGATAAGATAGTGATTGACAGAATTCTCTAGTCACCATCACCAAGTTAGTAGAACTCCGTGATGAACTATAGTATGCAAGGGATAACAAAAATGATTCCTGAGCTTTTCATGATGATGAAATCGATGAAGGTAGAAATCAAGAAAAACATCAAGTGTTGATGGTTGACAAGACCACTAGTTTCAAGAAAAGGGCAAAGGAAAGAAGGGGAACTTCAAGAAGAACAGCAAGCAAGTTGCTGCTCAAGTGAAAAAGCCCAAGTCTGGTCCTAAGCCTGAGACTAAGTGCTTCTACTGCAAAGGGACTGGTCACTGGAAGCAGAACTACCCCAAGTGATTGGCGGATAAGAAGGATGGCAAAGTGAACATAAGTATATTTGATATACATGTTATTGATGTGTAGTTTACTGGTGTTTATAGCAACCCCTAAGTATTTGGTACTAGTTCAGTTGCTAAGATTAGTAACTCGAAACGGGAGTTGCAGAATAAACAGAGACTAATTAAGGGTGAAGTGACGATGTGTGATGGAAGTGGTTCCAAGATTGATATGATCATCATCGCACACTCCCTATACTTTCGGGATTAGTGTTGAACCTAAATAAATGTTATTTGGTGTTTGCATTGAGCATGAATATGATTTGATCATGTTTATTGTAATACGGTTATTCATTTAAGTAAGAGAATAAATTGTTGTTCTGTTTACATGAATAAAACCTTATATGGTTACACACCCAATGAAAATAGTTCGTTGGATCTCGATCGTAGTGATACACATAATCATAATATTGAAACCAAAAGATGCAAAGTTAATAATGATAGTGCAACTTATTTGTGGCACTGCCGTTTAAGTCATATTGGTGTAAAGCACATAAAGAAACTCCATGCTGATGGGCTTTTAGAATCACTTGATTATGAATCAGTTGATGCTTGCGAACCATGCCTCATGGGCAAGATGACTAAGACTCCGTTCTCCAGAGCGAGCAACAGACTTATTGGAAATAATACATACTGATGTATGCCGTCCGATGAGTGTTAAGGCTCACGGCAAGTATCGTTATTTTCTGAACTTCACAGATGATTTGAGTAGATATGGGTATATCTACTTGATGAAACATAAGTCTGAAACATTTGAAAGTTCAAAGAATTTCAGAGTGAAGCGGAAAATCATCGTGACAAGAAAATAAAGTTTCTACGATCTGATCGCGGAGATAAATATTTGAGTTACGAGTTTGGTCTTCAGTTAAAAACAATGTGAAATAGTTTCACTACTCACGCCACCTGGAACACCACAATGTAATGGTGTGTCCGAACGTCATAACCGTACTTTATTAGATATGGTGTGACCTATGATGTTTCTTACCAATTTACCACTATCGTTTTGGGGTTATGCATTAAAGACAGTTGCATTCACGTTTAAAAGGGCACCATCTAAGTCCGTTGAGACGACACAATCTGAACTGTGGTTTGGCAAGAAACCAAAGTTGTCGTTTCTTAAAGTTTGGGATTGTGATGCTTATATGAAAAAGTTTCATCTCGATAAGCTCAAACTCAAATCGGAGAAATATGTCTTCATAGGATACCCAAAGGAGACAGTTGGGTACACCTTCTATCACAGATCCGAAGGCAAGACATTCGTTGCTAAGAATGGATCCTTTCTAGAGAAGGAGTTTCTCTCGAAAGAAGTGAGTGGGAGGAAAGTAGAAAACTTGATAAGGTAATTGTACCTTCTCCCTTATTGGAAAGTAGTTCATCACAAAAATCTGTTCTTGTGACTACTACACCAATTAGTGAGGAAGCTAATGATGATGATCATGTAACTTCAGATCAAGTTACTACTGAATATCATAGGTAAACCAGAGTGAGATCCGCACTAGAGTGGTATAGTAATCCTGTTCTGGAGGTCATGTTACTTGACCATGACGAACCTACGAACTATGAGGAAGCGATGATGAGCCCAGATTCCGCGAAATGGTTTGAGGCCATGAAATCTGAGATATGATCCATGTATGAGAACAAAGTTTGGACTTTGGTTGACTTGCCCGATGATCGGCAAGCAATTGAGAATAAATAGATCTTCAAGAGGAAGACGGACGTTGATAGTAGTGTTACTATCTACAAAGCTAGAATTGTCGGAAAAGGTTTTCGACAAGTTCAATGTGTTAACTACGATGAGAGCTTCTCACTCGTATCTATGCTTGAGTCTGTCCGAATCATGTTAGTAATTGCCGCATTTTATGAAATTTGGCAGATGGATGTCAAAACTGCATTCCTGAATGGATTTCTGGAAGAAGAGTTGTATATGATGCAACCAGAAGGTTTTGTCGATCCAAAGGGATCTAACAAAGTGTGCAAGCTCCAGCGCTCCATTTATGGACTGGTACAAGCCTCTCGGAGTTGGAATAAACGCTTTGATAGCGTGATCAAAGCATTTGGTTTTATACAGACTTTCGGTGAAGCCTGTATTTACAAGAAAGTGAGTGGGAGCTCTGTAGCATTTCTGATATTATATGTGGATGACATTTTACTGATTGGAAATGATATAGAATTTCTGGATAGCATAAAGGGATACTTGAATACGAGTTTTTCAAAGAAAGACTTCGGTGAAGCTGCTTACATATTGAGCTCCAAGAAAGACTTCGGCAATTGCTAACATGATTCGGACAGACTTAAGCATCGCTACGGGTGAGAAGGTCTCATCGTAGTCAACCCCTTGAACTTGTCGAAAACCTTTTGCGACAAGTCGAGCTTTGTAGAAAGTAACATTACCGTCAGCGTCAGTCTTCTTCTTGAAGATCCATTTATTCTCAATTGCTTGCCGATCATCGGGCAAGTCAACCAAAGTCCATACTTTGTTCTCATACATGGATCCCATCTCAGATTTCATGGCATCAAGCCACTTTGCGGAATCTGGGCTCACCATCGCTTCTTCATAGTTCGTAGGTTCATCATGATCTAGTAGCATGACTTCCAAACTGGATTTCCGTACCACTCTGGCGCGGATCTCACTCTGGTTGATCTACGAGGTTCAGTAGTATCTTGTTCTGAAGTTTCATGATCATTATCATTAACTTCCTCACTTATTGGTGTAGGTGTCGCAGAAACAGTTTTCTGTGATGTACTACTTTCCAATAAAGGAGCAGGTACAGTTACCTCGTCAAGTTCTACTTTCCTCCCACTCACTTCTTTCGAGAGAAACTCCTTCTCCAGAAAGTTTCCGAATTTAGCAACAAAAGTCTTGCCTTCGGATCTGTGATAGAAGGTGTATCCAATAGTTTCCTTTGGATATCCTATGAA
>NC_053026.1:572221454-572232911 GCF_003073215.2 Triticum urartu | reverse complement strand
GAGGAGATATTGGACCCGATGCACTAGGTATGACACCTAGATCGGATATGAACTCCTTCATTTGTTGCTTCTGAAGTAGCTATGTCTCCGCTTCACACGTAGATCCGCCACCACGATGCTCTGCTTGGAACTGCACCAACTGACAGCTCCACCATTTAATAAAAACACGTATCCGGTTTGTGACTTAGAGTCATCCGGATCAGTGTCAAAGCTTGCATCGACATAACCATTTACGACGAGCTCTTTGTCACCTCCATATACGAGAAACATATCCTTAGTCCTTTTCAGGTATTTCAGGATGTTCTTGACCGCTGTCCAGTGATCCACTCCTGGATTACTTTGGTACCTCCCTGCTAAACTTATAGCAAGGCACACATCAGGTCTGGTACACACATTGCATACATGATAGAGCCTATGGCTGAAGCATAGGGAACACCTTTCATTTTCTCTCTATCTTCTGCAGTGGTCGGGCATTGAGTCTGACTCAACTTCACACCTTGTAATACAGGCAAGAACCCTTTCTTTGCTTGATCCATTTTGAACTTCTTCAAAACTTTATCAAGGTATGTGCTTTGTGAAAGTCCAATTAAGTGTCTTGATCTATCTCTATAGATCTTGATGCCCAATATATAAGCAGCTTCACCGAGGTCTTTCATTGAAAAATTCTTATTCAAGTATCCTTTTATGCTATTCAGAAATTCAGTATCATTTCCGATCAACAATATGTCATCTACATATAATATCAGAAATGCTACAAGCTCCCACTCACTTTCTTGTAAATACAGGCTTCTCCAAAAGTCTGTATAAAACCATATGCTTTGATCACACTATCAAAGCGTATATTCCAACTCCGAGAGGCTTGCACCAGTCCATAAATGGATCGCTGGAGCTTGCACACTTTGTTAGCACCTTTTGGATCGACAAAACCTTCTGGTTGCATCATATACAACTCTTCTTTAAGATATCCATTAAGGAATGCAGTTTTGACATCCATTTGCCAAATTTCATAATCATAAAATGCGGCAATTGCTAACATGATTCACGGACTTAAGCATCGCTACGGGTGAGAAGGTCTCATCGTAGTCAACTCCTTGAACTTGTCGAAAACCTTTTGCAACAAGTCGAGCTTTGTAGACATAACATTACCGTCAGCGTCAGTCTTCTTCTTGAAGATCCATTTATTCTCTATGGCCTGCCGATCATCGGGCAAGTCAACCAAAGTCCACACTTTGTTCTCATACATGGATCCCATCTCAGATTTCATGGCCTCAAGCCATTTTGCGGAATCTGGGCTCATCATCGCTTCCTCATAGTTCGTAGGTTCGTCATGGTCAAGTAACATGACTTCCAGAACAGGATTACCGTACCACTCTGGTGCGGATCTTACTCTGGTTGACCTACGAGGTTCGGTAGTAACTTGATCAGAAGTTTCATGATCATCATCATTAGCTTCCTCACTTACTGGTGTAGGAATCACTGGAACTTTTCAGTGATGAACTACTTTCCAATAAGGGAGAAGGTACAATTACCTCGTCAAGTTCTACTTTCCTCCCACTCACTTCTTTCGAGAGAAACTCCTTCTCTAGAAAGGATCCATTCTTAGCAACGAATATCTTGCCTTCGGATCTGTGATAGAAGGTGTACCCAACAGTCTCCTTTGGGTATCCTATGAAGACACATTTCTCCGATTTGGGTTCGAGCTTATCAGGTTGAAGCTTTTTCACATAAGCATCGCAGCCCCAAACTTTAAGAAATGACAACTTGGGTTTCTTGCCAAACCACAGTTCATAAGGTGTCGTCTCAACGGATTTAGATGGTGCCCTATTTAACATGAATGCAGTTGTCTCTAAAGCATAACCCCAAAACGATAGCGGTAAATCAGTGAGAGACATCATAGATCGCACCATATCTAATAAAGTGCGGTTACGACGTTCGGACACACCATTACGTTGTGGTGTTCCAGGTGGCGTGAGTTGCGAAACTATTCCGCATTGTTTCAAATGAAGTCCAAACTCATAACTCAAATATTCACCTCCACGATCAGATCGTAGAAACTTGATTTTCTTGTTACGATGATTTTCCACTTCACTCTGAAATTCTTTGAACTTTTCAAATGTTTCAGACTTATGTTTCATTAAGTAGATATACCCATATCTGCTCAAATCATCTGTGAAGGTGAGAAAATAATGATATCCGCCACGAGCTTCAATGTTCATTGGACCACATACATCAGTATGTATGATTTCCAATAACTCTGTTGCTCGCTCCATTGTTCCAGAGAACGGAGTTTTAGTCATCTTGCCCATGAGGCATGGTTCGCAAGTACCAAGTGATTCATAATCAAGTGATTCCAGAAGTCCATCAGAATGGAGTTTCTTCATGCGCTTTACACCAATATGACCTAAACGGCAGTGCCACAAATAAGTTGCACTATCATTATCAACTCTGCATCTTTTGGCTTCAATACTATGAACATGTGTATCACTACTATCAAGATTTAGTAAAAATAGACCACTCATCAAGGGTGCATGACCATAAAAGATATTACTCATATAAATAGAACAACCATTATTCTCTGATTTAAATGAATAACCGTCTCGCATCAAACAAGATCCAGATATAATGTTCATGCTCAACGCTGGCACCAAATAACAATTATTTAGGTCTAAAACTAATCCCGAAGGTAGATGTAGAGGTAGCGTGCCGACGCGACCACATCGACTTTGGAACCATTTCCCACGCGCATCGTCACCTCGTCCTTAGCCAATCTTCGCTTAATCCGTAGCCCCTGTTTCGAGTTGCAAATGTTAGCAACTGAACCAGTATCAAATACCCAGGCACTACTGCGAGCATTAGTAAGGTACACATCAATAACATGTATATCAAATATACCTTTCACTTTGCCATCCTTCTTCTCCGCCAAATACTTGGGGCAGTTCCGCTTCCAGTGACCAGTTCCTTTGCAGTAGAAGCACTCAGTCTCAGGCTTAGGTCCAGACTTGGGTTTCTTCACTTGAGCAGCAACTGGCTTGCTGTTCTTCTTGAAGTTCCCCTTCTTCCCTTTACCCTTTTTCTTGAAACTGGTGGTCTTGTTGACCATCAACACTTGATGCTCCTTCTTGATTTCTACCTCCGCAGCCTTTAGCATTGCGAAGAGCTCAGGAATCATCTTATCCATCCCTTGCATATTATAGTTCATCACGAAGCTCTTGTAGCTTGGTGGCAGTGATTGAAGAACTCTGTCAATGACACTATCATCAGGAAGATTAACTCCCAGTTGAGTCAAGTGGTTGTGGTACCCAGACATTCTGAGTATATGTTCACTGACAGAACTATTCTCCTCCATCTTGCAGTTGTAGAACTTATTGGAGACTTCATATCTCTCAATGGGCATTTGCTTGAAATATTAACTTCAACTCCTGGAACATCTCATATGCTCCATGACGTTCAAAACGTCTTGAAGTCCCGGTTCTAAGCCGTAAAGCATGGCACACTGAACTATCGAGTAGTCATCAGCTTTGCTCTGCCAGGTGTTCATAACATCTGGCGTTGCTCCTGCAGCGGGTTTGTCACCTAGCGGTGCTTCCAGGATGTAATTCTTCTGTGCAGCAATGAGGATAATCCTCAAGTTACGGACCCAGTCCGTGTAGTTGCTACCATCATCTTTCAACTTAGCTTTCTCTAGGAACGCATTAAAATTCAACGGAACAACAACACCGGGCCATCTATCTACAACAACATAGACATGCAAAATACTATCAGGTACTAAGTTCATGATAAATTAAAGTTCAATTAATCAAATTACTTAAGAACTCCCACTTAGATAGACATCTCTCTAATCATCTAAGTGATCACGTGATCCATATCAACTAAACCATGTCCGATCATCACGTGAGATGGAGTAGTTTTCAATGGTGAACATCACTATGTTGATCATATCTACTATATGATTCACGCTCGACCTTTCGGTCTCCAGTGTTCCGAGGCCATATCTGCATATGCTAGGCTCGTCAAGTTTAACCCGAGTATTCTGCGTGTGCAAAACTGGCTTGCACCCGTTGTATGTGAACGTAGAGCTTATCACACCCGATCATCACGTGGTGTCTCGACACGACGAACTGTAGAAACGGTGCATACTCAGGGAGAACACTTATACCTTGAAATTTAGTGAGAGATCATCTTATAATGCTACCGCCGAACTAAGCAAAATAAGATGCATAAAGGATAAACATCACATGCAATCAATATAAGTGATATGATATGGCCATCATCATCTTGTGCCTTTGATCTCCATCTCCAAAGCACCGTCATGATCACCATCGTCACCGGCTTGACACCTTGATCTCCATCGAAGCATCATTGTCGTCTCGCCAACTATTGCTTCTACGACTATCGCTACCGCTTAGTGATAAAGTAAAGCAATTACATGGCGATTGCATTTCATACAATAAAGCGACAACCATATGGCTCCTGCCAGTTGCCGATAACTGTGTTACAAAACATGATCATCTCATACAATAAAATTTAGCATCATGTCTTGACCATATCACATCACAACATGCCCTGCAAAAACAAGTTAGACGTCCTCTACTTTGTTGTTGCAAGTTTTACGTGGCTGCTACGGGCTGAGCAAGAACCGTTCTTACCTACACAAAAACCACAACGCGGTATAGTGATTGCTTTTTGATCTTCAGAAAGAACCCTGTTCATTGAATCCGATTCAACTAAAGTTGGAGAAACTGACACCCACCAGCCACCTGTGTGCGAAGCACGTCGGTAGAACCAGTCTCGCGTAAGCGTACGTAATGTCGGTCTGAGCCGCTTCATCCAACAATACTCCAAGAATCAACTAGTGACGGCAAGCAATATGTATATACCCACGCCCACAACTCCTTTGTGTTCTACTCGTGCATATAACATCTACGCATAGACCTGGCTCAGATGCCACTTTGGGGAGCAGTAGTAATTTCAAAAAAATTCCTACGCACACGCACGACAATGATCATGGTGATGCATAGCAACGAGAGGGGAGAGTGTTGTCTACGTACCCTCATAGACTGTAAGCGAAGACGTTATGACAACGCGGTTGATGTAGTCGTACGTCTTCACGATTGACCGATCCTAGTACCGAAAGTATGACCCTCCGCGATCTGCACACATTCAGCTCGGTGATGTCCCACGAATTCCGATCCAGCAGTGTGTCGAGGGAGAGTTCGTCAGCACGACGGCGTGATGACAGGTGATGATGATGCTACCGGAACAGGGCTTCACCTAAGCACCGCTACGATATGACCGAGGTGGATTATGGTGGAGGGGGGCACCGCACACGGCTGGAACAAATCAACTTGTGTCTATTAGGGGTGCCCCCTGCCCCCGTATATAAATGAGCAAGGGGGGAGGCCGGCCGACCCTAGTTGCGCTCCAAGGGAGGAGGAATCCTCCTCCTAGTAGGAGTAAGATTCCTCCTTTCCTAGTCCTACTAAGAGGAGAAGGGGAAGGAAGGAAGGGAGAGGAAGAGGAGAAGAAAGGGGGGGGGCGCCCCCCTCCCTAGTCGAATTCAGACTCCCTATAGGGAGGGGGCATGGATGCCCCTTGTGGGCTGCCTCAGCTCTTCCCTATGGCCCATGAAGGCCCAACGCCCCTTCCGGGGGGGGGGGGGGGGGTCGGGCCTTCCAGTAACCCCCCCCGGTACTCCGGTTTTATCCGAAACTTCCCCGGAACACTTCTGGTGTCCGAATATTGCCGTCCAATATATCAATCTTTATGTCTCGACCATTTAGAGACTCCTCGTCATGTCCGTGATCAAATCCGGGACTCCAAAATACCTTCGGTATATCAAAACACATAAACTCATAATATCGATCGTCACCGAACGTTAAGCGTGCGGACCCTACGAGTTCAAGAACTATGTAGACATGACCGAGACATGTCTCTGGTCAATAACCAATAGCGGAACCTGGATGTTCATATTTTCTCCTACATATTCTACGAATATCTTTATCGGTCAAACCGCATAACGATATACGTTGTTCCCTTTATCATCGGTATGTTACTTGCCCGAGATTCGATCGTCAGTATCTCAATACCTAGTTCAATCTCGTTATCGGCAAGTCTCTTTACTAATTCCATAATGCATCATCTCGCAACTACCTCATTAGTCACATTTCTTGCAAGGCTTATATTGATGTGCATTGCCGAGAGGGCCCAGAGATACCTCTTCGACAATCGGAGTGACAAATCCTAATCTCGATCTATGCCAACTCAAGAAACACCATCGGAGGCACCTATAGAGCACCTTTATAATCACCTAGTTACGTTGTGATGTTTGGTAGCACACAAAGTTTTCCTCCGGTATTCGGGAGTTGCATGATCTCATAGTCACAGGAACATGTATAAGTTATGGAGAAAGCAATAGCAACAAACTAAACGATCATCGTGCTAAGCTAACGGATGGGTCAAGTCAATCACATCATTCTCTGATGATGTGAGCAAGTTAAACAAATGACAACTCATGTCTATGGTTAGGAAACATAACCATCATTGATTCAACGAGCTAGTCAAGTAGTGGCATACTAGTGACACTCTGTTTGTCTATGTATTCACACATGTACTAAGTTTCCGGTTAATACAATTCTAGCATGAATAATAAACATTTATCATGATATAAGGAAATATAAATAACAACTTTATCATTGCCTCTAGGGCATATTTCCTTCAATTCATCATGTAATCAAGTTAGTTTTTTTAGGGCTTGATCCCTAGTATCCACTATGTTCTGAGATTGATGTTGATATGACTTTTCCATGCTTAATGCTTGTCACATTGGACTCGGGTGCCATGATTTCAGATCTGAAATGTTTATGTTATCACCATTATATCTATGTTCTAGATCCAATCTTGCAAGCTATATTCACCTATTACGTGTTATGATCCGTAAACCCCGGAGTGACAATAGTCAGGATACTTTCCGGTGATGACCGTAGTTTGAGGAGTTCATGTATTCACTATGTGTAATGCTTTATTCCGGTTCTCTATTAAAAGGAGGCCTTAGTATCCCTTAGTTTCTATATGGACCCCGCTGCCACGGGAGGGTAGGACAAAAGATGTAATGCAAGTTCTTTCCATAAGCATGTATGACTATTTACGGAAACATGCCTACTTTATATTTATGAACTGGAGCTAGAGCCGCATCGCCCTAGGTTATGAGTGTTATATGATGAATATCATCCAACGAATTCACCAATCCAATGCCTATGAATTTCTCTTATATTGCTTTTGCTAAGTTACTACTACTATTATTACTGTTACACTTGCTACAAAATCATTGTTGTCATTGTTACTGTTACTATTGCTGTTGCTACTACTATCAAAACTATCATACTACTTTGCTACTGATCACTTTGCTGCAGGTAATTAATCTCCAGGTGTGGTTGAATTGATAACTCAGCTGCTAATACTTGCGAATATTCTTTGGCTCCGCTTGTGTTGAATCAATAAATTTGGGTTGAATACTCTACCCTCGAAAACTGTTGTGACCCCCTATACTTGTGGGTTATCAAGACATTTTTCTAGCGCTGTTGCCGGGGAGCATAGCTATATTTGTTGAGTCACTTGGGATTATTATCAATTTATCACTATGGGGAATCTGAAGGATACCAAGACTGAAATATTTCCCTCTAAGATGAGGGGAGGTAAGGAACTGCCATCTAGCTCTGCACTTAATTCACCTTCTATTTTGAGTAAACTTGCACCACCACCACATGCTATTAATTCTGATATGCTACAAGTTATTGATGAAGCTACTTCTACTATGGATAATGCATATGATGATGCTAGTACCTTGCTTGATGATGGTGTGCCACTAGGTGATTTTCTTGATGAACAAATTTGCTAGAGCTAAAGAGAATGAAATTACTAAAACTGATGAAATACCTGAATCTAAAAATCTTGAGACACCTATTAGACCTAGTCCTCCTAGATATGAATTTCCTAAGATACCAGAAGGTTATGTTATGGAAGAGGAGACAACTAGAGACTTTCTTGCTTGCAATGATAGAGATGATCTTAAGAAATTACTATGCAAACTTAAAGAAAATTTTTTGAATGTTAGAATGAAATGCGATCCTAAGTTTGCCACTTCACCTATCTTTGTTGATGATAAGGATTATGAATTATCTGTCGACCTAGAGTTAATTACTTTGGTTGAATCTGATCCTTTCCATGGTTATGAAACTGAAACTGTTGTGGCACATCTTACTAAGCTGAATGACATAGCCACCCTATTTGCTCATGATGAGAAAATTCGCTACTATTATATTCTCAAATTATTTCCATTCTCATTAAAGGGTGATACTAAGACTTGGTATAATACTCTTGCTCCTGGTTGTGTGCGTAGTCCATAGGATACGATTTATAACTTCTTTGAAAAATATTTTCCTGCTCATAAGAAACAAGCTGCCTTATAGGAAATATTTAACTTTGTGCAAATTGAAGAAGTGAGTCTCCCACAAGCTTGGGGGAGGCTTCTCCAATTGCTGAATGCTTTGCCTAATCACCCTCTTAAGAAAAATGAAATACTTGATATATTCTATAATGGACTAACCGATGCTTCTAGGGACTTCCTAGATAGTTGTGTTGGTTGCGTTTTCATGGAACGAACTGTTGAACAAGCTGAAGAATTATTGAATAACACAATGAAAAATTATGATGATTGTGTTGGGGAACGTTGCAGAAAACAAAAATTTTCCTACGTTTCACCAAGATCCATCTATGAGTTCATCTAGCAACGAGTGATCGGATGCATCTACATACCTTTGTAGATCGCGAGCGGAAGCGTTCAAAGAACGGGGATGAGGGAGTCGTACTCGACGTGATCCAAATCACCGGAGATCCTAGCGCCGAACGGACGGCACCTCCGCGTTCAACACACGTACGGTCAGCGTGACGTCTCCTCCTTCTTGATCCAGCAAGGGGGAAGGAGAGGTTGATGAAGATCCAGCAGCACGACGGCGTGGTGGTGGATGCAGCAGAGATCGCAGCAGGGCTTCGCCGAGCTTCTGCGAGAGGGAGAGGTGTAGCGGGGGAGAGGGAGGCGCCAAGGCTTGAGGTGTTGCTGCCCTCCCTCCCCCCTCCTTTATATAGGCCCCCTAGGGGGGTGCGCCGGCCCTAGGAGATGGGATCTCCTAGGGGGGCGGCGGCCAAGGGGTTGGAGTACCCCCCAAGGCAAATGGAGGCGCCCCCTCCCCTAGGGTTCCCAACCCTAGGCGCATGGGGGCCCAAGGGGGGGCGCACCAGCCCACTATGGGCTGGTTCCCTCCCCACTTCAGCCCATGGGGCCCTGGGATGGGTGGCCCCACCCGGTGGACCCCCCGGGACCCTTCCGGTGGTTCCCGGTACAATACCGTTGACCCCGAAACTCTCCCGATGGCCGAAACTCGCACTTCCTAGATAAATTCTTCACCTCCGGACCATTCCGGAACTCTCGTGACGTCCGGGATCTCATCCGGGACTCCGAACAACTTTCGGGTTACTGCATACTCATATCCATACAACCCTAGCGTCACCGAACCTTAAGTGTGTAGACCCTATGGGTTCGGGAGACATGTAGACATGACCGAGATGGCTCTCCGGTCAATAACCAACAGCGGGATCTGGATACCCATGTTGGCTCCCACATGCTCCTCGATGATCTCATCGGATGAACCACGATGTCGAGGATTCAAGCAACCCCGTATACAATTCCCTTTGTCAATCGGTACGTTACTTGCCCGAGATTCGATCGTCGGTATCCCAATACCTCGTTCAATCTCGTTACCGGCAAGTCACTTTACTCGTACCGTAATGCATGATCCCGTGACCAGACACTTGGTCACTTTGAGCTCATTATGATGATGCATTACCGAGTGGGCCCAGAGATACCTCTCCGTCATACGAGTGACAAATCCCAGTCTTGATCCGTGTCAACCCAACAGACACTTTCGGAGATACCCGTAGTATACCTTTATAGTCACCCAGTTACGTTGTGACGTTTGGTACACCCAAAGCACTCCTACGGTATCCGGGAGTTACACGATCTCATGGTCTAAGGAAAAGATACTTGACATTGGAAAAACTCTAGCAAACGAACTATACGATCTTGTGCTATGTTTAGGATTGGGTCTTGTCCATCACATCATTCTCCTAATGATGTGATCTCGTTATCAATGACATCCAATGTCCATAGTCAGGAAACCATGACTATCTGTTGATCAACGAGCTAGTCAACTAGAGGCTTACTAGGGACATGTTGGTGTCTAAGTATTCACACATGTATTACGATTTCCGGATAACACAATTATAGCATGAATAAAGACAATTATCATGAACAAGGAAATATAATAATAATCTTTTATTATTGCCTCTAGGGCATATTTCCAACAGTCTCCCACTTGCACTAGAGTCAATAATCTAGTTACATTGTGATGAATCGAACACCCATGGAATTCTGGTGTTGATCATGTTTTGCTCTAGGGAGAGGTTTAGTCAACGGATCTGCTACATTCAGGTCCGTATGTACTTTACAAATCTCTATGTCTCCATCTTGAACATTTTCACGAATGGAGTTGAAGCGACGCTTGATGTGCCTGTCTTCTTGTGAAACCTGGGCTCCTTGGCAAGTGCAATAGCTCCAGTGTTGTCACAGAAGAGTTTGATCGGCCCCGACGCATTGGGTATGACTCCTAGGTCGGTGATGAACTCCTTCACCCAAATTGCTTCATGCGCTGCCTCCGAGGCTGCCATGTACTCCGCTTCACATGTAGATCCCGCCACGACGCTCTGCTTGCAACTGCACCAGCTTACTGCCCCACCATTCAAAATATACACGTATCCGGTTTGTGACTTAGAGTCATCCAGATCTGTGTCGAAGCTAGCGTCGACGTAACCCTTTACGACGAGCTCTTCGTCACCTCCATAAACGAGAAACATTTCCTTAGTCCTTTTCAGGTACTTTAGGATATTCTTGACCGCTGTCCAGTGTTCCTTGCCGGGATTACTTTGGTACCTTCCTACCAAACTTACGGCAAGGTTTACATCAGGTCTGGTACACAGCATGGCATACATAATAGAACCTATGGCTGAGGCATAGGGGATGACACTCATCTCTTCTATATCTTCTGCCGTGGTCGGACATTGAGCTGAGCTCAATTTCACACCTTGCAACACAGGCAAGAACCCCTTCTTAGACTGATCCATATTGAACTTCTTCAATATCTTATCAAGGTATGTGCTTTGTGAAAGACCTATGAGGCGTCTTGATCTATCTCTATAGATCTTGATGCCTAATATATAAGCAGCTTCTCCAAGGTCCTTCATTGAAAAACTCTTATTCAAGTAGGCCTTAATGCTGTCCAAAAGTTCTATATCATTTCCCATCAAAAGTATGTCATCTACATATAATATGAGAAATGCTACAGAGCT
>NC_053026.1:572199262-572220454 GCF_003073215.2 Triticum urartu | reverse complement strand
AACGGTGATTCCGGCACGGGAGATAATACTACCCCGGATAGCCGAAGAACACCCACCTCAGCAAGATTCGGCACAGGAAGATGGAGAAGCCAGCCCTCATGAGAGAGCGGCAGACCGAGAGGTCGAGGATGATAACTATACGCCTCCCTCCGAAGACGAGGCAAGCCTCGATGACGACGAATTCGTCATACCATCAGACCCCGCCGAACAAGAGCGTTTTAAACGCAGGCTTTTAGCCACGGCAAGCAGCCTCAAGAAAAAGCAGCAACAGCTTAGAGCTGCCCAAGATTTGCTAGCTGACAGATGGACTGAAGTCCTTGCGGCCGAAGAGTATGAACTCGAACGCCCCTCCAAGAGTTACCCGAAGCGCAGGCCGCTACCCCGATCAGAGGAGGAAGCACCTACATCACCAGCGCATGACATGGCAGACCGGCCACCTCGCGGCCGCGACAGAGAGGCCTCTCGGCCCTCCACCCAAGCCATGCCCCGACGCCGCTCAACTAAGGCACGGGAAAATGCGCCCGACCTGCGAGACATACTGGAGGATAAGGCAAGACAAACAAGATCGATCTACGGATCGCGCAGGCGCCCTACGGCATGTGACAATGATCTTCACTCCGGATACAACAAATCCGGCCGGGCCGAACACAACAGACATAGCTCTTCCGAGCTGCGTCGTGATATAGCCCAGTACAGAGGCGCCGCACACCCGCTATGCTTCACGAATGAAGTAATGGATCATAAAATCCCAGAGGGTTTCAAACCCGTAAACATCGAATCATACGATGGCACAACAGATCCGGCGGTATGGATCGAGGATTATCTCCTTCACATCCACATGGCACGCGGCGATGATCTACACGCCATCAAATACCTCCCACTCAAACTTAAAGGACCGGCCCGGCATTGGCTTAACAGCTTGCCAGCAGACTCAATCGGTTCTTGGGAGGACCTGGAAGCCGCATTCCTCGACAACTTCCAGGGCACTTACGTGCGACCACCGGATGCCGACGACTTAAGCCACATAATTCAGCAGCCAGAGGAATCGGCCAGACAATTCTGGACACGGTTCCTAACAAAGAAAAACCAGATAGTCGACTGTCCGGACGCAGAGGCCCTAGCAGCCTTCAAGCATAACATCCGCGACGAGTGGCTTGCCCGGCACCTGGGACAGGAAAAGCCGAAATCCATGGCAGCCCTCACGACACTCATGACCCGCTTTTGCGTGGGAGAAGACAGCTGGCTAGCTCGCAGTAACAACTTATCAAAGAACCCTGGTAATTCGGATACCAAGGACAAAAGTGGCAGGACACGTCGGAATAAGCAAAAACGCCGCGTTAACAGCGACAGCAATGAAGACACGGCAGTCAATGCCGGATTCAAAGGCTATAAATCCGGTCAGCGGAAAAAGCCATTCAAAAAGAATACTCAGGGCCCGTCCAGTTTGGACCGAATACTCGATCGCTTGTGCCAGATACATGGCACCCCCGAAAGGCCAGCCAATCACACTAACAGGGATTGTTGGGTGTTCAAGCAGGCAGGCAAGTTAAGGGCCGAAAAACAGAGACAAGGGGCTGCACAGCGACGACGAGGAGCCCAAGCCGCCGAACAACAATGGACAGAAGGGCTTTCCCCCACAAGTGCGGACGGTGAACATGATATACGCAACCCACATTCCCAAGCGGGAGCGGAAGCGTGCGCTACGGGACGTATACGCGATGGAGCCAGTCGCCCCAAAGTTCAACCCATGGTCCTCCTGCCCGATCACTTTTGATCGAAGGGACCATCCCACTAGCATCCGTCATGGCGGCTTCGCCGCATTGGTTCTCGACCCAATCATCGACGGATTTCATCTCACAAGAGTCCTCATGGACGGCGGCAGTAGCCTGAACCTGCTTTATCAGGATACAGTGCGGAAAATGGGCATAGATCCCTCAAGGATTAAGCCCACAAGAACGACCTTTAAAGGCGTTATACCAGGTGTAGAAGCCAACTGTACAGGCTCAGTAACACTTGACGTGGTCTTCGGATCCCCGGACAATTTCCGAAGCGAAGAGTTAATCTTCGATATAGTCCCGTTTCGCAGTGGCTATCACGCCCTGCTTGGACGAACCGCATTCGCAAAGTTCAATGCGGTGCCGCAACTACGCATATCTCAAGCTCAAGATGCCAGGCCCTCGAGGAGTAATTACGGTCAACGGAAACACCGAACGCTCCCTCCGTACGGAGGAGCATACGCGGCTCTCGCAGCGGAGGTACAAAGTAGCCTTCTCAGGCAATTCTCCAGTCCGGCCATTAAAAAGCCAGACACTGCCAAGCGCGCCCGGAGTAACCCACAGCAGGACCGCCTGGCACACTCTGAGCAAGCGTAGCAATGCGGCCCCAACCCCAGCTTTCGCGACATAGCGAAACCAGTACCTCGCGTACATAACTACGCCCTTGAAATACCATGGGCACAGGGGAAGGGGCACAATAACGGCACGCCCAAAATACGGCTTAAAACGTACTAGGGGCTGCCGGATTCTTTTTTTAATTTTTTCTTACTTTCAGGACTCCATACTTCGGACGACCTGTTCGGCAATTCGACTGCCGCACAAACGATGCAAGATCCAGGGAGGCAGACAAGCCATGCCGCATTATGGAACTCCCAGGTGGTCTCTGTTACGAGCGGTATACCTGTTTTAAATACAATTCCGCGGCCTGCCCCTGGTCAGGACATACTGAATAGTCCAATATCTTTTGCTTACCGCACTATTTGTATCGTTCGGCTTTGATAAATAGCCTCTCTATAAACAATGCTTAGCTTCTTGTCTATTTTTTGCATTATCTTCTTTTCACATATGTTTATTAAATGACATGATTGCACCCGTACACCATGGTACGGCAAACACGCCAGGGGCTTCAGTACCCCTCATTATGGTGTGAGAAGTCCGTACACTTTCACAAGTGCGGCACCCCGAACTTATAGCACTATATGCATCGGCTCCGAATCATGATTTGGGTCAATAGTTGGGTTTGCCCGGCTCCTATGTTTTGGTGCCTTACGTTCCGCTCTAATATCGGCTAAGGTAGCACTAGGAGAACCACTGCGATTGTGCCCCGGTTCAGCTGGGTTAAGCACCTCAGTGGAGAAAGCTAAAACTGACTGTCATGATGAGGCGAGAGACCGGTCGCTGTTCGAGAGGTTTTTCGAGTCCCTAAAGACTTATGCCGCTTCGAGCGAGGAGCTGGCTTTGTCCGGCCAAGGCGTGGATAGCGCCCCGAACTCGGTCTTCCGAACTAGGGGCTTCGCCGAAATTTAAAATTATAGAGTTCTATGGCTAAGTGAGAGTGTTCAAGCATTATAGTCCGATTGCCTGGTTCGTTGTGCTGAGCGCCTCCCTCGAAGGACCCAACTATGGGAAAAAGAGCGCTCAGGTTTATCCCGAACACCCCAGCACTAGTGGCATGGGGGCAGAAGCCGACGACTGGCCATCTCTCAATTTTTTGATAAACGGCCGCACAGAAAGTAATATTTTAAATTCAATAAGCATTGCTTAGCGCATATGAACAAGTTTTCAGCGCACAGGATAAACACGAGCGAGTTCATTCAAAAATCACATCCTTGGTACATTCATCCGCCACAAGGCGGGCACCTGCAAGAACATCCTTGTAGTAGTTCTCGGGCTTGCGATGCTCCTTCCCCGGCGGCGGCCCGTCCTTCACAAGCTTCTCACCGTCCAGCTTACCCCAGTGCACCTTTGCACGGGCAAGGGCCCGACGGGCACCTTCGATGCAGACGGAGCGCTTGATGACCTCGAGCCTCGGACAGGCCTCCACCAGCCGCCGCACCAGCCCGAAATAGCTCCCAGGCAGGGCCTCTCCGGGCCACAGCCGAACTATGAAGCCCTTCATGGCCTGTTCGGCCGCCTTGTGGAGCTCGACCAGCTGTTTCAGCTGGTCGCTCAAGGGCACAGGGTGTCCGGCCTCAGAATACTGAGACCAGAACACCTTCTCCGTCGAGCTGCCCTCTTCAGCTCGGTAGAATGCGGCGGCATCGGATACGCTGCGGGGAAGATCTGCGAATGCCCCTGGAGAGCTCCGGATTCGGGTAAGTAACAAGTAGTTTACTTTTATATTTCTGCTTTGCATAAAGAATGCCTTACCCGCTGCTATCTTCCTCATCTCCTCCAACTCTTGGAGGGCCTTTTGGGCTTCGGCCTTGGCAGACTTGGCAGTCTCAAGGGCCGTCGCGAGCTCGGATGCTTGCGCCTTTGACTCAAGCTCCAAACTCTCATGTTTTTTCATGAGAGCCTGAAGCTCTTGCTGCACCTCGCCGACCTGAGCCCCAAGTCTGTCTCGCTCGGTGCGCTCCTGCGGCCGTTTTCTTTTCGGCCTCAGACAGCGCCTGCTTAAGGGTCGCCACCTCAGTCGTGGCCCCTACAATAAGCAGTACAATCCTGTTATTTTTTTGCAATCATGCCTTTTTATAGGCACTTTTTCTGTAAGGTATTTCTTACCTTTCTTCTCCTCGAGCCGCCGCTTGGCAAGGCCGAGCTCTTGCTCGGTCCGCTCGAGGTCCTGCTTCAGGACACCCACCTCCGCAGTCAGTGCGGCGGTGGATAGCAGCGAAGCCTGCATACGCATATTGACTCTTTTTTGTTAGACTCCTGCGATATTTAATAGATCCTCTATTCGGCTTTTCTTTCCGAACGCCAAACAGAGCATCAGGGGCTACTGTCTATGCGGTAATATTTTTACATATTTTTACTTACCTCGAAGCCTGTTAGAAGGCTAGCGCAAGCTTCAGTCAGTCCGCTCTTGGCGGACTGAACCTTCTGGATCACCGTACTCATAATAGTACGGTGCCCCTCGTCGATGGAGGCGCCGTCAAGCACCTCCAGCAGATTGTCCGGCACCTCCGGTTGGACGGAGGCCGCCGGCTCAGAAGGCTTGCTCCTCTTGGAAGGAGTTCGCCTACCGCGGTCCGGAACTGTGGAAGATTCCGGCGCGGTGTCCGGCACAAAGCCGGACTTGGAGCCCTGGGGGGCCTTATCCCCTTCACTCCTGGAGTCCGGGAGGTTGCCTTGCGGCTCCTCCGGGACCACCTCCTCCTGCCCCGGAGCTTGTCGCGACGCCACTTCGGCGTCGTCTGCAGTGCGGGGGGAGACAGCGGGCGGAACTGAGTTCACGTCCGATGAGTCCAGGGAGCCGCCCGACGATTCGTTGAATTCGGCCTGGGGCGGGCTGCATAATTACGTTCGACATTAGGGAAAGCTATGCAACAAAGGAACATCATGAGTTACTCTGATATCCGAACTTACGATTTCGCCGGACGCTTGGCCCTGTTTGGCCACTCCTCTCCGCCCTCTTCGGCGTCGGGGGAGTAGTCCGGCGGAGGGGTCTTCCTTTTCCTAGACCCCTCGGCCTCCCCCGTTGGGGCGGCCTTCCTCTTCTCTCCTCCCTCCGCTGGGGGGGAGAGTTTTCTTCTTCCTCCTCCTCGTTTTCACGGGAAGAGGGCGTCTCGGACTCGTCGGATGACGAGTCCGACACCACCACGTTACGGGCACTCTTTCGAGTCCCCGTGGTCTTCTTCTTCTTGGCCTTCTTCTCCGGCACCACATAAGGCGCCGGAACCAGCAGCTTCACTAGTAGAGCTGGGGCTGGGTCTTCGGGCAGCGGAGCCGGACAGTTAATCGGTCCGGATATCGCCCGCCAAGCCTGTCAAAGGTAAGGGAGTTTAGATCCCGCATAGAGTCAAACTATGAAAAAAGCTTAACATCCTGTAAAAGGTGAAGATAGCTTACCTCGCTAGCGTGACGCTGCGAGCTGTATCCGCGGTCCTCGGAAGCGGATGCGGGAGCCTCGGCGCCCTTGAATAGCACCTTCCAGGCATCTTCGTACGTCGTGTCGAAGAGCCTGCTAAGGGTTTGGTGCTGCGCCGGGTCGAACTCCCACAGATTAAAATCCCGTTGTTGGCACGGGAGGATCCGGCGGACGAGCATAACCTGGATTACATTAACAAGCCGGATTGGCTTGTTCACCAGGGACTGGATGCATGTTTGCAATCCGGTCACCTCTTTTTCGTCACCCCACGACAGGCCCGTCTCTTTCCAGGACATAAGCCGCGTGGGGGGTCCGGATCGGAACTCGGGGGCTGCGATCCAGTTCGGATCGCGTGGCTCGGTGATGTAAAACCACCCGGATTGCCACCCCTTTAGGGTCTCCACAAAAGAGCCCTCGAACCATAGGACGTTGGCCATCTTGCCCGCCATGGCGCCTCCGCACTCCGCCTGGCTGCCGCGCACCACCTTGGGCTTGACGTTGAAGGTCTTGAGCCAGAGGCCGAAATGAGGGCGGACGCGGAGGAAAGCCTCGCACACGACGATAAACGCCGAGATGTTGAGGATGAAGTTCGGGGCCAGATCGTGGAAATCCAGGCCGTAGTAGAACATGAGCCCCCGGACAAATGGGTGGAGTGGAAAACCCAGTCCGCGGAGGAAGTGGGGGAGAAATACTACCCTCTCATGGGGCCTTGGGGTGGGGAGAAGCTGCCCCTTTTCGGGAAGCCGGTGCGCGATGTCCTTGGACAGGTATCCGGCCTTCCTTAGCTTCTTGCTTGGCCCTCCGTAGGCGGAGGAGACCATCCACTTGCCTCCCGCTCCGGACATTGCTGGAGAAGGTTGAGGTGGGAAGTGCGGGCTTGGGCGCTGGAGCTCGAGTGCGCAGGAGATGGATAGGCAAAGGAGGAAGAAGGCGTAGGTAAAAAGGTGGATCCTTATCCCCTTATATGGGCGGATGCGGTTGTGCGTCCCCACCAGCCTAGTAAAACTCGCTTGCCTCCCAAGCGCCGTGATAAATGGCGCGGTTGGGTTACCCACGTCCGTATTGATGAGAATCCCGTAAAGGGGGTACACGATCTCTGCTTTGACAAGACGTGCCAAGGAAACCGCCTCGCAAAACATGCTGAGGTGGAAAAGTAAAAACGATTCGAGTAAAGGACTTGGCCGTAGTGTGATGACACACTGCGGAATACGTCAGCAGATTTGATTTGTGTTAATATTATTCTCTCTATGGCAATATGTGGAAGCTTATTTTGCAGAGCCGGACACTACTCTTGGTGTTTACAATCTTCTATGAAGGACTTGGAGGAGGAACCCGCCTTGCAATGCCGAAGACAATTTGCGCGCCGGACTCGTCGTCATTGAAGCCTGGTTCAGGGGCTACTGAGGGAGTCCTGGATTAGGGGGTGTTCGGGTAGCCGGACTATACCTTCAGCCGGACTCCTGGACTATGAAGATACAAGATTGAAGACTTCGTCCCGTGTCCGGATGGGACTTTCCTTGGCGTGGAAGGCAAGCTTGGCGATGCGGATATTCAAGATCTCCTACCATTGTAACCGACTCTGTGTAACCCTAACCCTATCCGGTGTCTATATAAACCGGAGGGTTGTAGTCCGTAGGCAATCAACTCCATATACAACAATCATACCATAGGCTAGCTTCTAGGGTTTAGCCTCCTTGATCTCGTGGTAGATCTACTCTTGTACTACCCATATCATCAATATTAATCAAGCAGGACGTAGGGTTTTACCTCCATCAAGAGGGCCCGAACCTGGGTAAAACATCGTGTTCCCTGCCTCCTGTTACCATCCGGCCTAGACGCACAGTTCGGGACCCACTACCCGAGATCCGCCGGTTTTGACACCGACACCAGTACATATACATGTGTGACAAAATGCAGAAAAGCCCCTTATACAATGGGGATGTACACAATGAACTATACACATCTAACACCCCCCCCCTCAAACTCATGGTGGATCAACAACACTGCGTTTGGAGGGGAAAAATCCATGCTGCGCTCGAGTCTGTGCCTTCGTGAAGAAGTCAGCTAACTGTAACTCAGAGGGCACATAGTGAAGAGCGAGAGTCTGATCCTGCACAGCAGCACGCACAAAGTGGGCATCCACACCGATGTGCTTGGTGAGCTCATGCTTCACCGGGTCACGCGCAATACTGATAGCATCGGTACTGTCGGTCAGGAGAGGAGTGGAGTTAGTACCAGACACACCAAAATCCTCAAGTAACCACCGTAACCAGATCACCTCAGCCGTCAACATAGCCATGGCTCGCAACTCAGCCTCTGTACTCGAGCGAGAAACTGCAGTCTGTTTCTTTGTCTTCCAGGCAATAAGAGAGCCACCAAGAAAGACACAGTAAGCAGACAGCGAGCGTCGATCAGAGGGATCACTAGCCCAGGTAGCATCAGAGTAGGCCTGGAGCTCAAGAGAGCTGGAGCGGGGAAAGAAAAGGCGCTGAGAGATCGTGCCACGAAGATATCGTAGAACACGGAGGAGTGACTATAGTGGACAGAGGTGGGGGCTGAAACAAACTGACTCAGGATGTGGACAGGATAGGAGATGTCAGGACGCGTAACAGCAAGATAGACAAGGCTGCCAACGAGGTGACGATAGCGAGTGGGATTAGGAAGAGGGTCACCATCAGAGGCACGAAGCTGAACGTTGAGCTCCATAGGAGTCACAATAGTGCGCTCATCACCAAGAGCAGCGCGAGCAAGAAGATCCTGAATATATTTTTCTTGGGAGATGTAGAAGCCATCAGGGGTCGAGGAGATCTCAATCCCAAGAAAATAGCGAAGAGGACCAAGATCAGTCATGAGGAACTGTTCTCGAAGGCGAGCCTTAACAAAGGCAATGTACTCAGAGTCGTCACCAGTGATGATCATGTCATCAACATAGAGAAGGAGAAGAGTCCGACCACGAGGAGACGTGTGAACAAACAACGCGGGATCATGATCACTGGGCAAGAAACCAGCGCAGTCACCACAGAGGCGAAGCGCTCAAACCAGGCGCGAGGGGCCTGTTTGAGACCATATAGGGAGCGGCAAAGTCTACAGACCATACCATCAGGAGCAAAGTACCCCGGTGGTGGCTAAACATAAACCTCCTCACGCAACTCGCCATTGAGAAAAGCGTTCCGAACATCAAGTTGAGAGATAGACCACTGACGAACAGAAGCCACAGCAAGAAGAGTGCAGACAGTGGTCATATGGGCCACAAGAGCGAATGTCTCATCATAATCTCGCCCCCTGCTCCTGCGGAAAACCACGGGCCACAAGACGAGCTTTGTAGCGCTCAAGAGAACCATCGGAGCGAGTCTTAATCTTGTAGACCCACTTGCAGGTGATGGGACGGACACTGGAAGGAAGAGGAACCAGATCCCATGTGCCAGAGCGCTCAAGAGCAGCAAGCTCTTCAGCCATCGCAAGCTGCCATTCAGGCTGAGTCATGGCAGTCCGATAGGAAGTGGGCTCAGCAATAACAGAGAGACCGTACCGATCAGGGGAGTAGCGATCAGGCGGGGGCGAGGCCGAGCACGGAGTTTGTGAACCGGGGGAGGCGTGAGAGGAGGTGCACCAGAGGTGGAAGGCTCGTCAGAGGAGACATCCTCAGTACGAGATTGGCGAGTATAGTGGAGAGGAAACAGTGAGAGAGGGGAACGAACTAGAGATGATGATGGAGAACTGGAGGGGAAGGATGAAGAAGGCGGGGTTGGTGATGAATGAGAAGGAAGGAGAGGTGCCGGAGGAAGAGGTGATACATGAGGCACATAGCAGGATGTATCAGGAAGGAGAAGGAAAGAAAGGTCGTCCACAGAGAAACTCGAGGATGGAGAACGTGGGTAGTAAGAACGAGACTCGTCAAAGGTCACATCACGCGAGATACGCAAGCGACGACCCACAGGATCCCAACATCGATATCCCTTGTGCTCACCACTGTAGCCAAGGAAAACACACTCAACTGACTGAGCAGTCAGTTTGGTGCGTTCTCGGGGCGCAAGAAGAACATAGCATACGCATCCAAACATACGAAGGGCTGAGTAGTCAGGAGAGCGACCAGTGAGATACTGCATAGGAATACCACCCTGCAGAGCGGACGAGGGCTGAATGTTGATGAGATAGGTGGATGCGGAAACAGTCTCAGCCCAAAAGTGGGGTGGAAGAGAAGCAACAATCATCAATGCACGAGCCGTCTCAAGCAAATGACGATGCTTTCGTTCGGCAACGCCATTCTGAGCATGAGCACCAGGACAAGAGAACTGGGCAAGAGTACCCTGTTCCGCGAGGAAACCACGCAACAGCTGAGAGATAAACTCTCCAGCGGAGTCAGCACGAAAAGTACGAATGGGCGTGGCAAACTGGGTGTGAACCATGGCAGCAAAACGTTTGTATATAGGGAGAACCTCGTTACGAGATTTCATGAAGTAGAGCCAGGTGTAGCGAGAGAAATCATCAATAAACAAAACATAATAGCGATGACCACCTTTCGAATCAAAGGGAGCAGGACCCCAGACATCAGAATGAACTAAATCAAAAGGACGTTGAGATACAGACTCACTAGTAGGATAAGGTAACTGAGTCTGTTTGCCAAGTCTGCAACCATTACAATGTAAGAAGACATCTCCAGATACAGACCCTAAGAGGCCCTGACGAACTAAAGAAGACAAGCGAGAGCCACATATGTGACCAAGGCGATGATGCCACTACTGGAAGGACGCAGACGAAGAGGCAGCAAGAGCATGAGAGCTGGCAGAAGTGGTGGCAGCGGAAGGAACACAAAGCCAGTAAACCTCCCAAAGGCCCTCTGACTCACGGCGCCGGGGGCCAGCACCAACCAAAGCCTTGGTGCGACGATCCTGAATGGAGCAAGAGTCGATATCAAGGATGACATGACAACCAGAATCAGTAAGTTGAGCAGCGGAAAAAAGATTCATGGTAAGGCGAGGAACATGAGAAACACACGGAACAGAAAAAGATGGAGTGGAAAGAATACCACGACTAGCAACAGGAAAAGAGGTGCCATCGGCAGTAAGACATAACAGGTTGAAAGTGCAACTATCCCTAGGTGGTTTTGGTAATTCATAACAACATATAGCTCATTGAGCTAATGCTATTCCAAGATGACTATTTCAGGAAAGCTCAATGATTGGCATGGCATGGATGTGAAAGTGGAACCCTCAAAATGCTAAGGACAAAGGATTGGCTCAAGCTCAAAAGCTCAAGACTCTTCATTTTATATTTTAGTGATCCAAGATCACATTGAGTCTTTAGGAAAAGCCAATACTATCAAGGAGGGATGAGGTGTTGCTTAATGAGCCTCTTGCTTCATGTGCTTAGTGATATGCTCCACAACCCTCAACTACTTTCCCATATCCACATATGACCTAAACCCTAAGCCAAACTCGGTCCTACCGATTCTTTCTATCCGGCGCCACCGAGTTTCACTTGTCATAAGCCACTGCCAAACCCTAGCAATTCGGTTCTACCGATAGGGATCTCGGTCTCACCGAGATGGGATTGCAAACTCTCTGTTTCCCTTTCGTAACTTTTCGGTCTCACCGAAAGAGCGAATCGGTCCCACCGAGATTGCAATGTAAACTCTTTGTTTCCCTTTTGTAACTTTTCGGTCTCACCGAAAGAGCAAATCGGTCCCACCGAGTTTGCCTGACCAACTCTCTGGTTAGCTTATTACCAAACTCGGTCTCACCGAGTTTGTGTAATCGGTCTCACCGAGATTACGTTATGCCCAAACCCTAACCATATCGGTCCTACCGAGTTGCATGTCAGTCCCACCGAAAATCTCTAACGGTCACTAGGTTTACCTTTTCGGTCCGACCGAGTTTGTTGATTCGGTCCCACCGAGATTGGAAAACTGTGTGTAACGGTTGGATTTTGTGTGGAGGCTATATATACCCCTCCACCTCCTCTTCATTCGTGGAGAGAGCCATCAGAACACATACACAATTCCAACTCATATGTTCTGAGAGAGAACCACCTACTCATGTGTTGAGACCAAGATATTCCATTCCTACCATATGAATCTTGATCTCTAGCCTTCCCCAAGTTGCTTTCCACTCAAATCTTCTTTCCACAAAATCCAAATCCTATGAGAGAGAGTTGAGTGTTGGGGAGACTATCATTTGAAGCACAAGAGCAAGGAGTTCATCATCAACACACCATTTGTTACTTCTTGGAGAGTGGTGTCTCCTAGATTGGCTAGGTGTCACTTGGGAGCCTCCGACAAGATTGTGGAGTTGAACCAAGGAGTTTGTAAGGGCAAGGAGATCGCCTACTTCGTGAAGATCTACCGCTAGTGAGGCAAGTCCTTCGTGGGCGATGGCCATGGTGGGATAGACAAGGTTGCTTCTCGGACTTGGGTCTGTGGACCCTTCGTGGGTGGAGCCCTCCGTGGACTCGCGCAACCGTTACCCTTCGTGGGTTGAAGTCTCCATCAACGTGGATGTAGGATAGCACCACCTATCCGAACCACGGGAAAAACATCCGTGTCTCCAATTGCGTTTGAATTCTCCAAACCCTTCCCTTTACATTCTTGCAAGTTGCATGCTTTACTTTCCGCTGCCAATATACTCTTTGCATGCTTGCTTGAATTGTGTGATGATTGCTTGACTTGTCCTACAATAGCTAAAATCTGCCAAGAACTAAAATTGGGAAAAGGTTAAGTTTTTATTTGGTCAAGTAGTCTAATCACCCCCCCTCTAGACATACTTTCGATCCTACACAGGTGAATCAAGAGGTCGGAGAGAGGACAACGGGAAGAATCAGAAGACATATGAAAGGAGGTTCCAGAATCCAGAACCCACGAAGATGTACCTAACTGTGTAGATGCCGGTGGTGGTGAGGAAGAGGATGCAGTCACAGCAACAGCAGTCGACGAGGAGCCTGAGGAAGCAAGAAGATGCTTGAGACGAACAATGTCCTGGTCAGTGAGTGACGGAGTCGAGGAAGACACAGGAGTCCCGCTGGAGGAGGAGCGCCTCTGGTCTCGCTTCTTCTGGCGACAATCAGACTCTGGGTGACCTGGCCGGGAGCAGTAACCACAGACGGTGTCATGGCGCGACGTGCCCTTCTCAGCATAAGGAGGACGGCTCACCCCCCTGGAGGAGTAGGCAGGGGCGGAGGAGCAGTGAGGCAAGCAGACGACACAGGTGCCCGGGCGGCCAATACTGACGGAACCAGAAGCAACCCAGCAGGGCGAAGGCGGGTCTCCTCAGCATCAGCAAGTATCTCTAAGATAGGAACACGACCACGAGTAAGGAAGTGAACTCGACGAGGCTCAAACTCAGACCGGAGACGAGATAAGAACTCATGGACCCGCTGAAACTCCAGATCAGACCGAGTAGTCTGACAACAACGACAGGTTCCACAAACAACTGTCCGAAGAGAGTCAAGCTGGCGCTAGATGGTAGAGCACTGTGAATAGAACTCATCAACAGAAGAATCACCTTGCTGGAGTGCGTGCTCCTGGCGCACCACAGAAAGGTAGAGAGCATCACCAGAGGGCTGATAGCGCTGACAGAGATAAGACCACATCGCTGCAACTGTGCCAAGTCCCATGAACTTGGAAGCAAACTGAGGGAGGACACTCGCAGTGAGAACAGCAGCAACTCGAGCATCATCATTGCACCACTGAGTGTAAGCAGACAGATCATCCCGGTACACAGAGAGAGCATCGGAATAAGCGGATACCTGCTGATCATAGGCACCAACCGCAGCATCATCCAGAGCCTTGGCAGCATCCCGGTCAGCCTGAGAGGCATCAGCAGCAAGGACCGGCGGCACTGGTGGGATTGGGGCCACTGGCAGAAAACCGGACATGGCGAACAGGGAACCTCGCCAGAGAGAACACCCCACAGAAGAAGTCCACGCATATGAATGCGCATAAAGCCGACAAACTCAGCATAGTTGGTGCCATCGAAGATCACCGAGCACCAAGGGACAACGACATAGTCTGAAGAAGACATGAGGAAGCCTCTTTGTTTTTTTTTGTCAATGGGAACAGTAAATCCCACGCACTGGATCGAGGGGATCAGGCACTCACGCGTCCGCTCGCGAGAAGACGCAAGCGGGATCGAGGGGATCGAGCCCCCAGGCACGGGAACGAGCACCCGCTTGCGAGCTCGTGGGACTCCCGCACGCCTACTCGCACGGCCAGGTGAGCAGAGGTCCGGCGGGAAGGAGAGGAGCAGCCTGTCCGGGCGGCGGCGGAGGCGCGAGGGAGCGACCGGCCACCGGACGAGCTCGAGGTGAGCAGCCGGGCAGCGGGTTTCGGCGGGGCAGCTGGGGAGAGCGGGACGAAGAGGAGGTGGGTCCTTGACGAGGGATGGTCGGTCGGCCGGGCAAGAGGCGACAGCGACCTGGCCGGAGCAGCCGGATCCGCGACAGGAAGGGCCAGAATCGGGAGAGAATCTAGCACGGAGTTGCAGCGTGCAGGGGAGAGGGGAACCTAACATCTGATACCATGTTGGATAATCAGCAACTGACTTTACTGAGGGCCAAAGGCCAGTACATATACAGGTGTGGCAAAGTGCAGAAAAGCCCCTTATACAATGGATGTACACAATGAACTATACACATCTAACAACAACCTCAACCCACATCTCCCATTCATCATAGCTAGAAGGTAATGACTAATGAGCATGTCATCTCTCCCCTTCTCAATTTCATCTTTGTGCTGTTTATTTTTCAGAGAATGTGGTATTGTGTAGAGTAGCCCCTCTTCGTTGATGAATTGAGTGTATAGATTATATATTATTAAAGGAATCCACCTTAAAAGGCGTTCCACTAAAAACGCAATAGGGCCCTATTTCAAGTTCCTTGCACTTAAACTACAAAAAAGGAAAGGCACTTTTCCTAACCTTTCCCATTAAGGCAGAGCAGTCAAGTAAATAACAGTCTCCCGGTCTCCAGCCGACGTCCCACCCCAATCCTCGATCTGGCTCTTCACCTCACACCAACGCGGTGTCTCGGTCTCACCGAGATGGGATTGCAAACTCTCTGTTTCCCTTTCGTAACTTTTCGGTCTCACCGAAAGAGCGAATCGGTCCCACCGAGATTGCAATGTAAACTCTTTGTTTCCCTTTTGTAACTTTTCGGTCTCACCGAAAGAGCAAATCGGTCCCACCGAGTTTGCCTGACCAACTCTCTGGTTAGCTTATTACCAAACTCGGTCTCACCGAGTTTGTGTAATCGGTCTCACCGAGATTACGTTATGCCCAAACCCTAACCATATCGGTCCTACCGAGTTGCATGTCAGTCCCACCGAAAATCTCTAACGGTCACTAGGTTTACCTTTTCGGTCCGACCGAGTTTGTTGATTCGGTCCCACCGAGATTGGAAAACTGTGTGTAACGGTTGGATTTTGTGTGGAGGCTATATATACCCCTCCACCTCCTCTTCATTCGTGGAGAGAGCCATCAGAACACATACACAATTCCAACTCATATGTTCTGAGAGAGAACCACCTACTCATGTGTTGAGACCAAGATATTCCATTCCTACCATATGAATCTTGATCTCTAGCCTTCCCCAAGTTGCTTTCCACTCAAATCTTCTTTCCACAAAATCCAAATCCTATGAGAGAGAGTTGAGTGTTGGGGAGACTATCATTTGAAGCACAAGAGCAAGGAGTTCATCATCAACACACCATTTGTTACTTCTTGGAGAGTGGTGTCTCCTAGATTGGCTAGGTGTCACTTGGGAGCCTCCGACAAGATTGTGGAGTTGAACCAAGGAGTTTGTAAGGGCAAGGAGATCGCCTACTTCGTGAAGATCTACCGCTAGTGAGGCAAGTCCTTCGTGGGCGATGGCCATGGTGGGATAGACAAGGTTGCTTCTTCGTGGACCCTTCGTGGGTGGTTGCTTCTTCGTGGACCCTTCGTGGGTGGAGCCCTCCGTGGACTCGCGCAACCATTACCCTTCGTGGGTGGAGCCCTCCGTGGACTCGCGCAACCGTTACCCTTCGTGGGTTGAAGTCTCCATCAACGTGGATGTAGGATAGCACCACCTATCCGAACCACGGGAAAAACATCCGTGTCTCCAATTGCGTTTGAATTCTCCAAACCCTTCCCTTTACATTCTTGCAAGTTGCATGCTTTACTTTCCGCTGCCAATATACTCTTTGCATGCTTGCTTGAATTGTGTGATGATTGCTTGACTTGTCCTACAATAGCTAAAATCTGCCAAGAACTAAAATTGGGAAAAGGTTAAGTTTTTATTTGGTCAAGTAGTCTAATCACCCCCCCTCTAGACATACTTTCGATCCTACAAGTGGTATCAGAGCTTTGGTCTCCATTTGCTTTGATCTCCATAGCTTTTGGTGGTCATAGCCTTGGTTTCAACAACCTAGGAGAGTATGGCGTCTAGCGAGGGAAATTATCACCGTAGAGGTCCTTACTTTGATGGTACTAATTTTGCTAGTTGGAAGCATAAAATGAAAATGCATATTCTTGGACATAACCCCGCCGTTTGGGCTATTGTGTGTGTTGGTTTGCAAGGTGACTTCTTTGATGGGAAAGAACCAAACCGTGAAGCTACCGCGGATGAGTTGAAGATGTTGCAATACAATGCTCAAGCTTGTGATATTCTCTTCAACGGATTGTGCCCCGAAGAATTCAACAAAATCAGCCGCCTTGAGAATGCAAAGGAAATTTGGGACACTTTGATTGATATGCACGAAGGTACCGACTCCGTCAAGGAATCAAGTTGGATGTGCTTCAAAGTCAACTTGACAAGTTCAAAATGAAGGATGGTGAAGGTGTCGCTGAAATGTACTCTAGGCTTGCTCTCATCACAAATGAGATTGCCGGCTTAGGAAGTGAAGAGATGACCGATAGATTCATCATCAAGAAGATCCTAAGAGCCTTGGATGGAAAATATGATACCGTGTGCACATTGATCCAAATGATGCCCAATTACAAAGATCTCAAGCCAATGGAGGTGATTGGAAGAATTGTTGCTCATGAGATGTCACTTAAGGATAAAGAGGAACTTCACAACAAATCAAGTGGTGCCTACAAAGCCTCATGTGAAGCCCCTACATCATCAAGTGAGAAACAAAACTTCAATGAAGAATTGAGCTTAATGGTGAAGAACTTCAACAAGTTCTACAAGAGTAGAAGCAAAGATAGAAGCTTCAAGTCAAGGTCCTACAATGACAAAAGATCTTCTAGTCGAGAGCGAAACTGCTACAGTTGTGGAAGACCCGGACTATTCCAATGAGTGTACGGCTCCCTACAAGAGAAGAGAAGATTCTCCAAAAAGAAGAAGCAAAGAATCACCACCAAGAGAGAGAAGGAGTAGAGATGATCGTTATGAACGAAGATACTCACGGAGAAGCAAGGATTCGGAAAGGAAGGAAAAATCATCAAGGAGCTACACAAAACGAAGACATCAAGCTCATGTTGGTGAATGGGTATCCGGCTCCGACTCCGATAGCCACTCCGAGAGAAGTTATCACTCGACTCCGAAGATACTCAAGATGAAGGTGTTGCCGGTCTAGCACTTGTGTCAACCAACTCCTACGACATATTTGACTCACCAAATGAAGGAATTGGAAGATGCTTCATGGCCAAAGGTCCTAAGGTAACACACCCCGAGTATGTTGATTTCAATAGTGATGAAGATGACTTGTTAGGTGATGATTTGCTTGTTGACAACTCTAGTGATGAATACTATGATGAAACGTCAATTAATCATGCTAATCAAGATAAAATGAATGACAATGATAAGGAGAAGATTGAGGCTCTAACTAAAGAACTAAACACTCTTAAGTTAGCTCATGAAACTATCTTCGAAGATCATCGAGAACTTTTAAGAGCTCATGAGAAATTACGCTTTGAAAAGCTCAATCTTGAGCAAGAGCATGAGTTCTTAAAAGCAATCAATGATGATCTCCGCAAGAAAAGTTCTTCTTACATTGCCAAGCGTTTACTCTTATCCACTTACATGCCTCAAGTCAAGTCTAGTAACAAGAACAAGAAAGATTCTTCCTCTAGCAGTAACAATGATCATGCTAAATCCAATATTGTTGCTTCTAGTAGTTCTCTTGATTCCACTAATGATTCTCTTAGCCAAGTTACACTTGAGCAAGAAAATAGCTTATTGAAGGGAATTATAGAGAAAGGAGTGTACAAAAGCCTTGCCGGGAGTAAGCAATTCGAGGAAATTGTGCGCAAGCAAGGAATGCACCGGAAGAATCAAGGTGTTGGTTTTGAACGAAAGTTCAATGCCAATGGAGTTGAGTGGGAAGAAGATCAATACCCCAAGACAAAGTTTGTTCCTCAACAAGAGAAGTATGATACTTCTTTCAAGGGGACACAAGCTCAAGATGATCTTCCACCACAAGACTACAAGCAAAAAGGCAAGGACAAGCTTCAAGAGGAAATTGATGCATTTGAAGAAGCTCCTAAGACCTTAGTCAAGTGGATTCCCAAGACTACTTCAAGTTCCACTTCATCAAGTACGACTACAACTCCAAGGATTCCCATCAAGATGGTGTGGATCCAAAAGAAGAAGAACTAGAGAGTTCTTGAGGGTGACTCCGCCAACATACTTCACTCTTATCATTTTGGCAAGAACAAGTGCAATCAACTTCCACATCTTGCACTAGTTCAAGGAGTCACAAACCCTCTTGTTGGTAAGACAAGGGACAAGGTAACCTAAAAGTTTTCATGGACATCATCTTGTGTGCATCACTCTATGTCTATGGATATCCTTGTTTGTTCCTTGTGGGACTAACCCATGTAGGTATTGAAAGTGCAATTCACTCAAATGGATTAGCTCCAAGTGATCTACATCAACATTGAGCATCCACATCTTCAACATCTACATGAAGTCATCATCGACAAAACCCAAGGTTAGTTCATCCCTCTTAGGGGGGATATCACATCTAGGGGGAGCTTTACTCTAAGACTTGAGCTAAAGCAACTCTAAAGATGTGAACACAACAATGCTTTATGTAAAAGTGGTAACCCCACTTGAGCTTAAACGATGAGTATGACCTATGATCAAGTGTTCTCACTTGACTCCTAAGTCAATATACTCATATATAGATGACCTAGTCATCGCAAATTGCTTGATAGATGCTAGAATTGGTTGTGCATGCCTTGTCACATATTTCATTTGCCATCTTATTGTGTGAGCATGCTGGTTGCATATTTTACTCATTCGAGGACATCCACTTGTTGTTGATTGTTTGGCTTTATTTTTGCCAAGTGGATGGACAAGAATGCCTAAGAACCTCCTCTAGCTATCTATGCTTTTCTCGTCTCAAACTCTATTCATGCTACATCACAAAATTTGATCAAGTCAGATTCGAACCACTCTGTGTGAGGAGCGCTCGGAGTCCCCGATTCGTCATAGACTTAAACTTCCAAAACCTCTTTATGATTCTCGGTCTGACCGATACCCCACTTTCGGTCCTACCGAGATCATTAAGTTGATCTAGGTTTTCGATCTCGGTGCAACCGATTTGAACCTTTCGGTCACACCGAGTTTCAGTAACTGCTTGCAGTTATGAATCTCGGTGCCACCGAGTTGTTCCACTCGGTCACACCGACAGGGTCGGGCTATATATAGTCACGGGCAAAAATTTGGAAATTTCTCCGAACCCCTTCGCCCGCGCGATAGCCTGCTCTGCCAACTGGTCTCCGGATCGTCTCCTCGCCGCCAGCCGCCTCCAGTCGCTGGTCTCCGTCGCCGTCAACGGGAATTCTACCCCGCCGTTGCCGCCGTAGCGAGTCTCCGCCGAACTAGGGTATGGACTCGATCTTTGTGCTATTCTCCAATCCGATTCTTAGCACATTGTGATCATCATGATTCTTGCCACGATTGAAACACTCCTATCCAGTCAATGCGCTCGTAGATTAGGTTTGATTCGAAAATTTTAGGGTTAGGTTTCCGCCGAAACCATCTCGGACCCACCGAGTTGAAAAACTCGGTCCCACCGATTTGGCTTATGCCATTGCACAAGTGAGACTCGGTCTGACCGAGAATTACTTATCGGTGTGACCGATTTTGGAACTCTGTGAAACCCTAGCAGTCTCGGTGCCACCGAACTGTGACTCGGTCCACGAGTTCACTAGTTTAGGTTCCAAAACTGCTTCGGTATCACCGAGTTTGAAAAATCGGTAGATCCGAGATGATTTCAGTGGGAAACTAAAACTAAGTTTTTGGATCATTCTTTTGCAAAAATCTCTGCATTTTGTGATGCTCATCTATTCTACCTCATCTATAAACTATTCACAGGGTCAGCAGTCAGCTTGTTCATCATGTCAGACCAAAGTGATAGCCAGAACATGTCAGAAGAGCAAGTGCAGATGAGTGAGGGCACTAGTCCCTCAAGTTCTTCAGATGAAGGCAGCAGGAGTACCCCAAGCAATCTGCCTAAAGCTGCCACCAAACAAGGAGGAAGAGAACTTCAGATTCTGAGGATGAAGACTTGTGGCAGAAGAGGAAGCCACATCAAAGAGAGTTGAGCCAGCACAGGGCACAAAGCCAGGCTTGAAAGTCAAAAGGCCAGCAGGCAGGCAGCCTATGTCAAAGGCCAGAGCTTCAACTGAAAAGCCTGCACCCAAAGAGCCAGTTGCTGCTGAAGGCAAGAAGAGGAAGGAAAGGGTCAAGAAGACCGTAGCCAGAGTGCTTGGAAAGGCTTCCATCATGGAAGAAGAGGAAGAAGAGGTTGCTGCACCAGCACCTAAGGCACCTAAGCTTATGGGTGATGCTATCAGGATCAGGGGCGCTGCATCTAAGCCCAAAGAAGCACCCAAAGCTGCCTCCAAGACAAAACCAAAGAGAATACAAGAAGCATCAGCTGCTGAGAAGAACAAGGCCCCAGTGCCTGAAGCTGCAGAAGAAGATGATGAAGAGCAAAATACTCAGAAAACTCAGCCCAAGATCCCAGACCACAATGATGCTCATCCTGTGGCTGAGGATATGAAGCTCAGGAGAGACTCAGGGCTGAGGAAGTGGAGAGAAGCAGATCCGTATGCTTCAAGGAGAAGGACTGCTGTGGATTGCAGGTTTCACACCAAGGAACAACAATATTTCTATGAGACAGTTTTGCTTGACAAGAAGCCAATAGTCTGTGACATGAGATGGGTTACTGGCATACATCAAGGACAACGAGAGCATTACCCTGGAGTGCAGGACAGCTTTTAGTGCTTGTGGAGTTTGCAGACTTTGTTGGCAGAAGTTCACAAAAGTGGAACGAGGAGCTCATTATGCAATTATACTCCCACAACACACTTCTATCTAGATGTAGGATCACATGATGTCTGAAGGTATAGAGTACCATCAACTATTTGAGGAATGGGCAAGTTGATCAATGCCCCAGAG
>NC_053026.1:572185367-572198262 GCF_003073215.2 Triticum urartu | reverse complement strand
CGACGTGTTCCTGCCCACTTTTGTCCTTGGTGTCCGAATTACCAAGGTTCTGATAAGTTGTTACTGCGAGCTAGTCAGCTGTCTTCTCCCGCGCAAAAGGGGGTCATGAGTGTCGTGAGGGCTGCCATGGATTTCATCTTTTCCTGTCCCAGCTGCCGGGCAAGCCACTGTTCGCGGATGTTATGCTTGATGGCTGCTAGGGCCTCTGTGTCCGGACAGTCGACTATCTGGTTTTTCTTTGTTAGGAACCATGTCTAAAATTGTCTGGCCGATTCCTCTGGCTGTTGAATTATGTGGCTTAAGTCATCGGCATCCGGCGGTCGCACGTAAGTGCCCTGGAATTTGTCGAGGAATGCGGCTTCCAGGTCCTCCCAAGAACCGATTGAGTCTGCTGGCAAGCTGTTAAGCCAATGCCGGGCCGGTCCTTTAAGTTTGAGTGGGAGGTATTTGATGGCGTGTAGATCATCGCCGCGTGCCATGTGGATGTGAAGGAGATAATCCTCGATCCATACCGCCGGGTCTGTTGTGCCATCGTATGATTCGATGTTTACGGGTTTGAAACCCTCTGGGATTTTATGATCCATTACTTCATTCGTGAAGCATAGCGGGTGTGCGGCGCCTCTCTACTGGGCTATATCACGACGCAGCTCGGAAGAGCTATGTCTGTTGTGTTCGGCCCGGCCGGATTTGTTGTATCCGGAGTGAAGATCATTGTCACGTGCCGTAGGGCGCCTGCGCGATCCGTAGATCGATCTTGTTTGTCTTGCCTTATCCTCCAGTATGTCTCGCAGGTCGGGCGCATTTTCCCGTGCCTTAGTTGAACGGCGTTGGGGCATGGCTTGGGTGGAGGGCCGACAGGCCTCTCTGTCGCGGCTGCGAGGTGGCCGGTCTGCCATGTCATGTGCTGGTGATGTAGGTGCTTCCTCTTCTGATTGGGGTAGCGGCCTGTGCTTCGAGTAACTCTTGGAGGGGCGTTCGAGTTCATACTCTTCGGCTGCAAGGTCTTCAGTCCATCTGTCAGCTAGCAATTCTTGGGCAGCTCAAAGTTGTTGCTGCTTTTTCTTGAGGCTGCTTGCCGTGGCTAAAAGCCTGCATTTAAAACGCTCCTGTTCGGCGGGGTCTGATGGTATGACGAATTCGTCGTCATCGAGGCTTGCCTCGTCTTTGGAGGGAGGCGTATAGTTATCATCCTCGACCTCTCGGTCTGCCACTCTCTCATGAGGGCTGGCTTCTCCATCTTCCTGTGTCGAATTCTGCTGAGGTGGGTGTTCTTCGGCGCAATCCGGGGTAGTATTATCTCCCGTGCCGGAATCACCGTTTTTGCTTTGGCGGGATTTAGAGCGGCGCCGCTGACGCCGGCGCTTTTGCTGTTTCTTGGGGGCGTCATCCCCCACTGTTCCATCGCTATCTCCATCTTTTGGAGTATCCACCATATATATGTCATATGACGAGGTGGCCTTCCAGCGCCCTACAGGTGCTGGTTCTTGTTCGTCTCCTGCATCGTCATCCATGCCGTCGATGTCTTCGGAATCGAAGTCAAGCATGTCGGTTAAGTCGTCGACAGTGGCTACGAAGTGGGTGGTGGGTGGGCTTTGAATTGTTTCGTCGTCCGTATCCCAACCTTGCTGACCATAGTCCAGCCAGGGCTCTCCTGATAAAGAGAGAGACTTTAGAGAATTCAGGATGTCGCCGAAGGGCGAGTGCTGAAAGATGTCCGCGGCGGTCAACTCCATGATCGGCGCCCAATCGGATTCGATCGGCAGGGGCGCGGGGGGCTCGGAGCTCGGAGAGGAATCCGGATCCTTGGAGTCACGGGCCATGCAGAGTGCGGGGCTGGAGTTCGGCTCAATCGCCTCTGAGATCGCAGCCCCTGAGGCAGCGTCTAACCGCTGATCCTCGATCGGTGCAGTAGGCTCCGAATCAAAGGTCGGAACCGATGCGTGTGCGGCCTCCAAGGCGCTGTTCGGTGGCAGAGCTATATCATGCCCATCGAGACAGTGCGGCGCGCTTGGCTGTGGCTCGAATCCGTCGAAGATCAAGTCCCCGCGGATGTCAGCCGTGTAGTTTAGGCTTCCAAACCTGACCTGATGGCCAGGGGCGTAGCTTTCGATCTGCTCAAGGTGGCCAAGCGGATTGGCCCGCAGTGCGAAGCCACCGAAGACAAAGATCTATCCGGGGAGAAAAGCCTCACCCTGGACTGCATCGTTGTTGATGATCAAAGGAGCCATCGGGCCTAAAGGCGACGACACAGAGGAACTCTCAATGAAAGCACCAATGTCGGTGTCAAAACCGGCGGATCTCGGGTAGGGGGTCCCGAACTGTGCGTCTAGGCCGGATGGTAACAGGAGACAGGGGACACTTTGTTTTACCCAGGTTCGGGCCCTCTCGATGGAGGTAAAACCCTACTCTTGCTTGATTAATATTGATGATATGGGTAGTACAAGAGTAGATCTACCACGAGATCAAGGAGGCTAAACCCTAGAAGCTAGCCTATGGTATGATTGTTGTGTATGGAGTTGATTGCCTACGAATTACAACCCTCCGGTTTATATAGACACCGGATAGGGTTAGGGTTACACAGAGTCGGTTACAATGGTGGGAGATCTTGAATATCCGCATCGCCAAGCTTGCCTTCCACGCCAAGGAAAGTCCCATCCGGACACGGGACGAAGTCTTCAATCTTGTATCTTCATAGTCCAGGAGTCCGGCTGAAGGTATAGTCCGGCTACCTGAACACCCCCTAATCCAGGACTCCCTCATGAACAGGATAAAGGATTGCCGCGAGGAAGACGCAATCTCAATTTTCTGCAGTAATTGCACGGACAAGGGAATCCTTAACGCCGTAAGTCGTCGTGATATCACACGCTTCGCTGACTTGGCGTCCATAGTACAAAAATACTGTGCGATGGAAAGCGCCTGGAAAACCGAAATAAATTTTTGGGATAATCCGGCCTTGAATAGTAATCCCGTCCGAACTAAGAGGGTGCATTATCACAGGACACCCGGGATAAACACCAAAAAGCCAAAACCCTCTACAGGGCATGGAACCGTACTGGAAAGATGGCTTGATGGACCCTGTAGAATTCACAGTACAGAGGACGCCACACCAACTCACAGCCTTAGAGCATGTTGGATACTCCGGCAGGTGGCCAAAATCGGCGAGGACCTCTTAATTCCAGCGGGGGGGGGGGGGGGGGGGGGGGGGGGGGGGGGGGGGGGGGTGGGGGGGGGGGGCCCCGGGGGCGGGGGGGGGGGGGGGGGGGGGGGGGGGTGGCGGCGGAGGGCAGAAAGCCAGCCCAGGACACCAGTACCGTTCTCACAGTCTTCGAGACTTTCGCATCAAACAATGTGCGAAAAAGAACACTCCGCAGCCTCGCCGAAGTCTATCAAGTTGCAACAATAAATCCATGGAGCGACACTGCTATTACCTTCAACGCAAGTGATGAACCTAGATTCCGAACAGCCCGAGCACCAGCCGCATTGGTCCTCAGTCCCATAGTGGACGGCTTTCGCCTCACCAAGGTGCTCATGGATGGAGGCAGCGGACTGAACCTCATTTATGAGGAAACCCTTCAAAAAATGGAAATAGACTGGAACCGCATCGAGCGAAGCAGCACAACCTTTAGAGGAATAATCCCCAGTCGGGAAGCGCGCTGCACAGGAAAAATCACACTAGATGTGGTGTTCGGCACGCCGGATAATTACAGGTCCGAAGAAGTCACGTTTCAGGTGGCCCCGTTCAAAAGCGGATATCACGCTTTACTAGGGCGGGAAGCATTCACAATCTTCCAAGCAATACCCCATTACGGGTACATGAAGCTTAAGATGCCCGGGCCGAACGGAATTATCACTCTAGCTAGTGATCCGGACATAGCACTCCGCGCCGAAAACAAGACGGCCGCATTAGCCCTTGAGGCACTATCCGAAGCCTTAGCGGCCGAGGAACTGACTGCGCTGCGCTCCACGGTTAACAGGGATGATGTGATACTCGACAAGAGATCCAAATCCACATCCTTCAAGCCAGCTGACGAAATAGTCAAATTCCAGGTCCATCCAACGGACCCCAATAAAACAGCTTCCATCGGGGCACGACTGAACCCTGATGTAGACGCCGCACTGCGAGAGTTCCTACGAGAGAACTGGGACATTTTCGCCTGGCACCCTTCAGACATGCCAGGGATCCCACGCAGGCTGGCCGAACACAGCTTAAATATCCTAAAAGGATTCAAACCTGTCAAACAAGCCCTTCGGCGTTTTTCCGAACCCAAGAGACAGGCTATGGGAGAGGAGCTAGCCAAGCTATTGGAGGCCGGATTCATTAGAGACATAAAACATCCGGACTGGCTAGCAAACCTGGTGATGGTACCAAAGAAGGACAAATCCTGGCGCCTGTGTGTCGATTTTAAAGACCTTAACAAGGCTTGCCCAAAGGATCCCTTCCCCCTCCCCCGTATCGATCAAATTATCGATGCCACCGCAGGACACGACTCGTTGTGTTTCCTCGACGCATACTCCGGTTACCATCAAATCAAGATGGCAGAATCAGACCAAGCCGCAACAGCATTCATCACACCATACGGCCCATTCTGCTTCAACACAATGCCCTTCGGGCTGAAAAACGCCGGCGCAACATATCAGCGCATGATCCAGACATGTCTGGCAAACCAGATCGGCAAAACAGTGGAGGCGTATGTGGATGATGTGGTCGTCAAATCAAGACATGTCGAATCTCTAGTAGACGACTTGAGGCTGCATTCGATAACCTCCGAAAATATGACATCAAGCTCAACCCGGAAAAATGCGTCTTCGGCGTTCCAGCCGGAAAGCTCTTGGGCTTCATTGTATCCGGTAGAGGAATTGAAGCAAATCCAGCCAAGATCCGAGCTTTGTCACAATTGGATATCCCAAAGGACCTCAAACAAATACAAAAATTAACCGGATGCGTGGCGGCTTTAAGCCGCTTCATCTCCCGCTTGGGAGAAAAGGCACTACCCCTCTATCGCCTCCTTCGGCGCACCGAACACTTCGAGTGGACGGATGCCGCCACGGCCGGACTTGATGAAATAAAAGCCATATTGGCAACAAACCCAGTCCTGGCCGCGCCGAACACCGGCGAACCAATGTTATTGTACATTGCAGCAACACATCAAGTTGTCAGCGCAGTGCTCGTTGTCGAGCGGGAAACGGATGGACACAAATTCCCCCTTCAAAGGCCGGTCTACTACGTATCCACTGTCCTCACTCCATGCAAATCACGGTACCCGCATTATCAAAAGATTGCATACGCGGTATTCATGGCATCCCGAAAGCTACGACACTACTTTCAAGAGTGTTCCATAACAGTAGCCTCGGAAGTACCACTCAACGATATTATCAACAACCGCGATGCAACGGGCCGGATTGCAAAATGGGCCATCGAGCTTCTCCCGTTCGATATAACCTATAAGCCACGGCGAGCTATTAAATCGCAAGTTTTGGCCGACTTCGTCGCAGAATGGACGGAGGCCGAGCTCCCTAAAGAGTACGGCACATATTCAAACTGGATTATGCATTTCGACGGCTCCAAAATGTTGGCCGGACTGGGGGCTGGCGTCGTCCTGACGTCCCCCACAGGAGACACAGTCCAATATGTGCTCCAGATCATGTACACGGATTCCAACAATGCAGCCGAATATGAGGCCCTCCTACATGGTCTCCGGATAGCAGTATCCATGGGTATCCAGCGCCTAGAGGTACGCGGGGATTCAAACCTCGCGATATCCCAAATAAATGGAGACTTCGACGCCAAGGACCCAAAAATGGCAGCTTACCGCAACGCCGTCCTAAAAATGTCAGCTCGGTTCGAAGGGCTGGAGTTTCACCATATAGCCCGAGAAAACAATCAAGCAGCGGACGTCCTGGCACGCATCGGAGCAAAACGCGATGCAGTCCCCCCCAACATCTTTTTGGAAAGATTGTTCAAGCCATCCGTAGCATGGGAGGGGGAACCCGCAAATAACAGCCCGGACCCAGCCGCACCACTCGACGCCGAACAATCTGACACAATTGGAGGCTCTGCCAATGAAATTACACCTTCAGCCCACGTAATAATGGCGGTTATCGCCCCGTGGACAGAACCATTCCTAGCCTACCTTACTAGGCAGGAACTCCCGGAGGACCAAAACGAGGCCCGCTGCATAGTGCGGCGATCTAAAGCCTATAGAGTCCATGAGGGAGAGCTTTATAAGAAAAGCACTACCGGAGTCCTTCAAAGGTGCATCTCCGAAGAGGAAGGGCGGAACCTTCTGGCTGAAATTCATGCCGGACTCGGTGGTCACCACGCCGCTGCTCGGTCCCTTGTTAGCAAGGCTTTCCGTACAGGCTTTTATTGGCCGACGGCCCGGGCAGACGCTCAGGACCTAGTCCAACGATGCGCTGGTTGCCAACTTTTTGCCAACCAAAGCCATATGCCACCCACCGCACTCCAAACTATACCCATCACCTGGCCTTTTGCGGTCTGGGGGCTTGACATGGTCGGACCCCTTAAAGGTGGGACCGATAGGAAAAAATACTTACTGGTCATGGTGGATAAATTCACCAAATGGATAGAAGCCAAGCCTGTTAAAACGGCCGAATCCGGACCTGTGATAGACTTCATATCCGGGGTTGTACACCGTTATGGCGTCCCCCACAGCATCATAACCGATAACGGTACAAACTTTACCGCCGACGAGGTAAAACTCTGGTGCAAAAACATGGGCATCAAGCTCGATTATGCTTCCGTCTATCACCCACAAACCAACGGCCAGGTCGAACGTGCAAATGGTCTTATCATGAGCGGCATTAAACCCAGACTGGTGCGGTCCCTCAAGGAATCTAACACGCACTGGGTAGAGGAGCTCGACTCCGTGCTATGGGGGCTGCGGACCACGCCAAATCGCACCATTTTTTATGGTGTACGGCGCAGAGGCAGTTCTGCCCTGCGACATAATTCATGACTCACCTAGAGTGCGCATGTACGAAGAAAGAGAAGCCGAGCTCGATCGGCAGGACAACTTGGACGCCTTGGAGGAGGAGCGTGACGTGGCAAAAGCCCGTTCCGCATTTTATCAACAGCAGGCCCGAAGATATCAAAGCAGAGAAGACGGGCCAAAAATTACAACGTCGGCGAACTAGTTCTACGCCTGTCGGATAAGAAAAAGGACAAACTCAAGCCCAAGTGGGAAGGTCCATTCATAATCGACCAAGTCCTGACTGGTGGGGCATACCGCCTGCGAGATGCATCGGATAACCGACTCGAGCCGAACCCGTGGAACGCCACCCGTCTCCGAAGATTCTATGCCTAGCGCCGGACTCTGTGTTCGTCTCCTTCCTCTGTCCATTTTTTTGCATTTTTCTGTCTTACATTTCTCTCCTTCCCCTCTTTTCTTTTATAGCCCTTAAAGGCTCATCTAGTGACGTGCCACTCGCGCTCATTAAACCTGGGGGCTTCTTTAACAGAAGCTTATTTATACGGGCTTCATGCCCAACACATGCGTCAAACTTCCGCATGTACCTTTTTCTTCACCATTATATGCATCGATATGACTTAAGTTTTGGCCAAGCTGTGTTGCCTGGCTCCTGTGCTTACCCCTACGTTCCCGATTGTTCGGCTAGGCGGTAAAGGGAGCACCTCTGCGATTGTTACTGCCGGGTCAGCCGGATGTGTACCTCAGACTGGGTGAAGCCGAAAGCTAGCGTTCTTAAGGGAATATTCGGTCGGTGAAATAAAAGATGATCTTTTTACTCCTTTTATGTGCCCCCAGATGCCTTTTTTCTGCGTCTTTTCACGCAGTCCGGACATGCACTTTAGGGCATGCCTCCCAGCGAAAGGAACCCTTAACGGAACTATTCTCTCTGGAAGATGTTTCTTACTAACCATGTAATATAACATAACTAGTTGGGCACTTGTCTGATAAAGCACTGATGACCCCTACGCCTGGTCTCCACGCATACCCCGGTTCTTATATAACCGCTATGGTATTCGGACACACTCCGGACCGTCAGGTCCCGAGGTTGAAGCGAAAAGGTCGGCAACGACAAACGATCTACAATCCGGCTAGAAGGCATTACACATGTCAATTCAAAATTACATAGTCATTCTGACTGATTGTATTCCTCTTCTATACCATCTAACAGGCTGTCTAATTTACAGTCCTGCTGGGAATACTTCGCGGCCAACTCTACTTGGCCGTATACTAAGCTCACAGGGATCTCCTTCCCGTCAGGCCCCACTGGTCCGACCTCGGCCATGTGGTTTGGGTCAGACTTCGTAAAACGGGTCTTCACCATGGCCCAGGCCTCCCTAGCGCCTTGTCGGCAGGCCGATATCTTCCACAACCGGAAGCGCCGCCGAGCTCCCTTCAGCTTCTCCGCAAGCTCTCCAAGGCCCTCGGGCACGGAGTGGGCAGGCCATAAGGCTTGGGCAATACCCCGCATCGCCTGCCGAATTCGCTCGTGCAGTTGCAAGAGTTCGGGAAGAAGGTCACCCGTAGAACCGGGCATCTCCTCTGCAGGACGACCTGTGAGCATACCTACAGACATTACTCTGTTAGTCGACTTCCTCGCCGAACTTTTTTTTCGAAGTTCGTTCAAGCACTTACTAAAAATGCCGCATTCGAAGCCGCTGATTCTCCTTCGTGGAGTCCGACAGCTGGCCACGAACATCTTTAAGTTCGACGTCCAGCTTGGTGTTGGCATCCTGAAGATCATTCTTCTCTCGCCTCACCTTTGTCAACGTACTCTCACCGGCCTTTAGCCGGCGTAAGAGTTGTTGCTTGTCCGGATCGAGTCCGGCGCCATCTGCAATATGATTTGTCAGATTTGCACCCACACCGCACAATACTAATCTTTCGAAGTGTATCTTACCTGAGGGGGTCTCTTTGGGCTCCCCTGCTGCGGCTAGTGCGGCCTCTAGTTGGGCCTTGCACTTTTCCAGCTCCTGGGACAGTACGGTATTCTTCTCTGTAAGAACCTGCATATTAAATGATCCTTAAATCAGTTGCTCTAACTTCTTCAAGTCTCGGGGGCTACTGGCATATATATGTTTAACCAAAATTTTCTTACCCGTATGTCTTTTACATACTGCTCCGTGGCTCTGGCTAAACCATTTTGAGCGGCACGGAGGTACGCATCTCCCGAATTAAAGGCATCTAAAGCCTCTTGGGAGAAACAAGCGTCGCGTAGAACTGTCCGGCGACGCCTGTGGTTCATGGCACTCTCCACTTCAGAATTTGTGGCAGACAGCCTGTCCGCATCCTCTGTCGGAGGAGCGTCCGGTGCGCGCCTTGTGCTCGCCTCCGCTTCCTGGCCAGACGTTGGAGCCTGGCTGGTGGAGGCGCGATTGGCAACCTCTCCGGATGTAGTCCGGCGAGGTCTCTTCGTTCTGAAGATAGCACGAACGTTAATATGCCCTGACAGAATAACACCAGGGAAACAGAGGGTGCGCTATACCTTTGCGCCGGCATCTCAGTCCGGACTGCATTCCTTTTTGTCCCACGGGGCCCTGCGGCCCCTCGTTGGCTAGCCGCCGCAGGTTCGGCCTCCTGCCTCGGAAATCTCCCCTGCAAAACACGGTTGTCGTCAGAAACACCGGAATACGTGAGAGTGGAATCTCTCTCAAGGGAATGAGACTCCGGTTTCTGTCACCTGGGAGGCCGGGATTAACCCTGGGTAATCAGCCGTGATGGCTACCAAGGTATTGTCCTTGCTTAGCTGATGGAACACCCCGTCGATAAGCTCCACCGATATGTCCGGATCCTCTTCGGAGTCCGGATCGAGGGACCGTTCTGGGTCCTCGGGCTGTGGAGGGCGGCTGTTTATATCCTTTACCTCCTGTCGCAGTTCCTGCATTGAAGTCGTTAGACTACATATCTAACCATGGGAGTATAAAACAAACGGGCAAGCGCAATTGTTCACTTACCCAACTTGGAGGATCGTACATAGTAAATCCGGCCTGCGGGTTGACGCGGAGGAATTCCTCCTTTTCTCCCTTGTACAAAGAGGATAAGATCTTTACTAGAGCGGCAGCTGAGGCCGGCCCCTTACGACCGTAACGGGTGGCGTCATCCTCCCCGTTGAAATCCCACATGGGGTGGCCTCTATATTGAAGCGGCTGCACCCCCCGCATAATGCATGCGGCCATGACTCCAATCATGGTTAGTCCGGAATGAGCCAACAGTCTTATCCGGCCCATCAGGTAAAGGACGTCTCTGTCGCTTTCTCTCTGAGAGCTCCGCGGACGCCAGCTCAAGCGTTTCTTCAATGGAGCACTGTTGAACTCAGGGAGACCGACCCGGATAGGGTCCGGTAGCGGGACGTCATCTATGTAAAACCATTCCGAAGGCCAGTCCTCGGACGCCTTCTTTGGGGTTCCGGATAGGTATCCGGTCCCGGCGATGCGCCATACTTCGGCTCCGCCCACTTGGTATATAGACCCTCTCGAGAACGGGGCACCAGGCAGAATAACCTCTTCCACAGCGCGAAATGAGCCTCAACGCCTAAAAATAGCTCGCAAAGGGCGACGAAACCCGCAATATGTAATACGGAGGCGGGCGTGAGATTGTGCAGCTGGAGGCCGTAGAACTCCAGAAGCCCGCGGAGAAATGGATGAATTGGAAACCCCAGTCCCCTTATTAGATAGGGGACGAGGCACACCCGCTCTCCTTTAGAAGGATTGGGGGTGCTCTCCGCTTGTTTTCCGCCATTATAGGTGGCGAGACCGGCTCGGACCGGGACCATGTATGCCTGAGGGAGAAATCCCTTGGCCTGAAGCGACACTAACTCGCTATGCGGGATGGTGCAACTCTCCCAGTCCCCGGGTTTGGGACCGGAGGGGCGAGGGGAGGAGCTGCGACGGCTGGTCATGTTGGAATGGACCTTTGCTGGAAGCGCTCTGATGATAACTCGCGGAGAGGAGAAGATGTGGTTTGGACCTAAATCCCCATCCCGTTAAATAGGCGGCTCGTTTATACGGCTAGGGGTGTGATGTAAAAACGCCCTGGCTTTTCGCATTCGTTTGACATGTGGAAGACGGCCATTATTGGGCGTGGGAGCCGAGGAGCGCTACATTACAAAAATCGGACATTATTCCTACAGGTACACAGGATTTGGAGAAGAACCCGCCTTGCAATGCCGAACAATCTGCGCGCCGGACTCATCGTCATTGAAGCCTGGTTCGGGGGCTACTGAGGGAGTCCTGGATTAGGGGGTGTTCGGGTAGCCGGACTATACCTTCAGCCGGACTCCTGGACTATGAAGATACAAGATTGAAGACTTCGTCCCGTGTCCGGATGGGACTTTCCTTGGCGTGGAAGGCAAGCTTGGCGATGCGGATATTCAAGATCTCCTACCATTGTAACCGACTCTATGTAACCCTAACCCTATCCGGTGTCTATATAAACCGGAGGGTTGTAGTCCGTAGGCAATCAACTCCATATACAACAATCATACCATAGGCTAGCTTCTAGGGTTTAGCCTCCTTGATCTCGTGGTAGATCTACTCTTGTACTACCCATATCATCAATATTAATCAAGCAGGAGTAGGGTATTACCTCCATCGAGAGGGCCCGAACCTGGGTAAACATCGTGTCCCTTGTCTCCTGTTACCATCCGGCCTTGACGCACAGTTCGGGACCCCCTACCTGAGATCCGCCGGTTTTGACACCGACATTGGTGCTTTCATTGAGAGTTCCTCTGTGCCGTCACAATCAGGAAGGATGCCTTCTCCCGTCTTTAAAGACGGCGCCGTTGCTAAGGGAGCCTTGGCTGTCGGCCAAACCCTCCAGCTAGGTGGTTTCCTCATGACCGCCTGTTCGGCTGTTGCACCGACGGTGACCTCTCGGGTCATCAAAAGCAACCTACACGTCAGCTCGGAGCTCGTCGAGCAGCTAGATCCAATGGAGCTCTCTTCCGTAAACGAGCTCTTGGATCGCATCGCCGCCCTGGGGGTCTCTACGGATTATGACTAGGTTGGGCTTAAACCCGATCTAAGAGAAATTAACCCTCCCCAAGTCACCTACCACGTTGCCGTGGTAGAGGCGCAGCGCGGCGACCCTTCATCTATTTTAAGGACTAGCTACGTCCGAATTCCCGACCCCTCCAAGCCGGATACCCGCGGAGGGGAGGATGTAACTCAAGACCTGAGCTTAGGATCATGCAACGGGCTAGATTCATTGGACAACACCTAAGAATCCGAACTTCAGAGTTCGGAAACTCTTCGGCCTCCGAATCTTGGATTGGGTGAGGTTTCAGATTCAACGACACCCGCCCACCCGATCATAAGCGATCTCTCCCAAATCAGGCAGAGGCCCGAAGAAATAGTACGTCATTACTGGGCCAGATTCCTCCTGGTTATGAACAGGATAAAGGATTGCCGCAAGGAAGATGCAATCTCAATTTTCTGCAGTAATTGCACGGACAAGGGAATCCTTAACGCCGTAAGTCGTCGTGATATCACACGCTTTGCTGACTTGGCGTCCATAGTACAAAAATACTGTGAGATGGAAAGCGCCTGGAAAACCGAAATAAATTTTTGGGATAATCCGGCCTTGAATAGTAATCCCGTCCGAACTAAGAGGGTGCATTATCACAGGACACCCGGGATAAACACCAAAAAGCCAAAACCCTCTACAGGGCATGGAACCGTACTGGAAAGATGGCTTGACGGACCCTGTAGAATTCACAGTACAGAGGACGCCACACCAACTCACAGCCTTAGAGCATGTTGGATACTCCGGCAGGTGGCCAAAATCGGCGAGGACCTCTTAATTCCGGAGGCCGCAGAAAGCCAGCCCAAGGACACCAGTACCGTTCTCACAGTCTTCGAGACTTTCGCATCAAACAATGTGCGAAAAAGAACACTCCACAGCCTCGCCGA